>NW_008666005.1:11491-12858 GCF_000695815.1 Acanthisitta chloris
GGGTGAGCATGGCCTGCAGCATTCCTCAGCTTTGACCCCTCATTCCCAGCACCCCTGTGCAGCTGGGGTGGGCTGGCACTTGCCAGGGAGATGTGATCCCACTGGCACAGACATCTCTCATCCCAGCAACACCTTACTGGGTGGCCAGAGCAGATCTGCAAGGAGCAGGAGGGGACCTTGGGTAGAGATGAGTTTTTGTGTTTGTTTGTGAGTGTTTGTGAATGTGTTTGTGTGTGTGTGTTTGTGTCTGGTAGTGTCTGTTCCTGTCTGTTTGTGTCTGTTTATGTGTTTACCATGTGTATTACACAACGAGGCAAAACCAGGCCGTGCTGCCCTGCCAGCACAGCTTCCTCCAGGTCTTTTTTTTCCACTGAGGCTGCAGTTGTCCCATTCCCTGCTCCCTCTCCACGTCAAACAGCAGCAGCTGAGCACGGAGGGATTTCCTCCAGAGCAGAACTCATCCTTGCAGGTTCCAGTTGCACAGCCGAGCACCAGCTGGGGATGCAGAGCCACCAGAGGTGTCCGGAGGAAACCCATCCTTGCAGCACTGCTGGGAAGAGCCAAGCACTCCCCATTCTGCATCTCCCTGTGTTTGGGGCACAGCAGTTTGTCCTGGCTGCTGTGCCATCCCGCTTGGATGCTTACACTCTTCCTCCCGGATGGTAGGATGGCAGCGATTCCCAATTATGATTGGCAATAATAATGCTAAACAACAGAAATCAAGAAGCTAGAGCCGGAGGCGAGGAAGGATGCTCCTCGGCTGCATCTCCCGCTGGCAGAGCTGGCAGCGCTGAGCTCGGGGCGGGACAGGACGGGATGGCGTTGCAGGAAGTTAGAGCTGCAAAACAACCTCCTCCGCAAAGCCTCTTACCGGGACAGGCATGGAAGGAGGCGGATGAGCAGCACCAGGCTCTGCTCCGCTGAGCTCAGAGCTCAGCAGCACCAGCACAGCGAGCTCAGCCCCCCTGGCACCGAGTCCTGCGGGAGGTAAACCCACCGCGGTTTTTGCTTTTGCTCCGTGCCAGCTTTCCCTTTTCCCTGGGCTCCAGTCCCTGCGGACACGGAAGCAGAGAGGAGGGAGGTGGGATAGGGATCCTTCAAGGGGCGTCTGCAACAGGCAGGAGGCACAGGAATCTCTGCTCGGTACTGGGAGATGGGAAGGGGCTGCAAACTGGGCATGGGGCACACTGGGGTTTGCTTGCTGCAAGGCATCGAGGTCGAGACACCCAGGTTCAAGGTCAGCTCTGCCACCATAGTCCTCGTGCCTTCGTTTTTCCACCTGGAGAGGGATTGCAGAAAGCTTGGGCTGCGGGAGGTGTGAGCGAGTGGTCACGCTGCTTGTTCTTGCTGTCTGCTGGGGTTTGCTT
>NW_008666005.1:12879-25494 GCF_000695815.1 Acanthisitta chloris
CGGGATGTTGGAGGCTGTGAGTGCAACCTGTGCTGCTGAAGGATCACCCTGCTGAGCTGGGGCGGGAGCCTGAGTCAACACCAGCACAGCCAGTTCTGCCAGACTGGACCATATTGGGGCAGGTAAGGCTGGGCAGGGCACTGCTCACCTCCTCCCCACAGCCCCGTCCTGCTCTGCCCCACCTGCCCATGTGGGACAGCTGCTGAGCTCCTTGTCCACCTCTCTTTCAGGTGGAGGATGTCACGGGCCATGCAGTGCCAGGGCTGCCTGTCCTGGGGCAGCTGGACACAGCTGTCTCGATCCCTGGCAGGAGAGTGTGTATGGATGTGCTGCTGCAGGGCCAGGTGAGCTGGCACTGTGGGACTGTGACCTTGCCCCTGTCCTAGCTGCCCCTGGTGGACATCCCCTCCCAGGGGAGCCTGTGCTGGATCACCCCAGCAAGGTGTGAAGCCAGTGGGTTGGGAGAGCTGGAAATATCCATCCCTGACTGTGTGTGCTCTTCTTCCTCCCCCAGGTGCTGCAGGTAGCTGCTTCCTCAGGAAGATCCTTTGCACAAACAGCATTTCCCTGCCCAGGTCAGTGCCACACAGCTGGGGCATGGCCCATTCTGCCCTGTGGCTGTTTGCCATGGGATCTGGGTGGCCGTGGTGGGACCTGGGCAGTTGTGGTTGGACCTGGGTGGCTGTGGTGGCTGCCTTGGGACCAGTGGGGCTCTGGGTAGAGACACTGCTTTGCTTCCACCTAGAAAAGCAGCCAGACCCAGCTCCCTGCCTGCCTTGAGTTCATCCCAGCTCCTCTGCCTCGCCACAGGTTTGCTGGGGATGCACAGCTCGTGGTTTGCCCCCATGCCTGCCGTCCCCAGCTGTGCCCTTGCTCCAGCCCTGCACTCTGCCTTGCTGTGGGGATAGGAAGGGGTGAGCTGGCTTCACTCAGCACTTCCCACAGCACTTGCTTGTGATCTGCCCCAGGCAGGGCTTGGAGCTGCTTCCCCCTGCCCTTACTGAGACACTCTCCTCTCCTCTTGCAGGGGCTACGTCCAGAACCAGGGAGGGTCCGGCGAGCACTCTGTCCAGCCCAGCTCCTCTCGCCGTGCTCTGGCCCAGCTGAGGAATGTGGACTCTTCTGGTAAGCTTCCTGCACTGGATGGAGGGTCCTGCACAGCAGGGTGGGGGTAGCTGCTCTCCTGGACAGTGTGAGGATTCACAGGAACTGGGAGCTGTCCCCTCTCTGCAGCCACCTCGCTGCAGTGGCTTGAGGCTGGCAACTTCCCCAGTGCCCTGCTAGGGAGAAACCCTAGTCCTGTTAAGCACCTTCCTCCTCCCAGGTGCTATTAAGAAACACCAGAAGAGCCTGTCTGCATGGTTCAGCCACCAGCCCAATGAGGAGAGGCAGTTCGGCCCTTCCTTCTCGCTGGATGCCGTCCACGTGGACCCAGTGATCCGTGAGAGCTCCCTGGAGGAGATTCTGAAGCCTTCACCAGAGCTCACCATCCAGAACCAGCTCCAGCAGTCCTGCAGACAGGTCATCAGCCTCCACAACCTCTTTGACGCGGATGCCTGTGGGCGGCAGGTGCAGAACGTGGTGCTGTACGGCACCGTGGGCACGGGGAAGAGCACCCTCATCAAGAAGATGGTGGTGGACTGGTGCCACGGTCGCCTGCCTCGCTTTGAGCTGGTCATCCCCTTCTCCTGTGAGGACCTGTCCCACAGCCATGCCCCCATCTCCCTGCGGCGCCTCATAACCAAGAAGTACCAGCACCTCCGGGACGTGGTGCCGCTGCTGGGAACTTCCAACCTCAAGGTGCTCTTCATCCTCAATGGTTTGGAGCGTCTCAACTTGGACTTCCGCCTGGCTGGCACAGAGCTGTGCTGTGACCCCAATGAACCTGTGCCTCCCTCCACCATCGTGGTCAACCTGATTCGAAAATACCTCCTGCCTGAGGTCAGTGTGTCCCTCCAGCTGCTGGAGGAAGGTTGGGGGCGAGTCCTGAGGCAACACACAAAGAGCTGTTGTGATAATTACCTGTAGTCCAGCTTGGCTGGGGTGAACAGGCAGCCCCTGTGCCTGGAGGGACTTGCCAAGGTGGGTTCATGTCACTGGTACTGGGTGATCTCTGTGGGAGCTTTGGTGAGGCCTGGTAGGATAATGAGGACAGTCTGATGGGCTGCTGTCCTCCAGACAGCAATATTGATCTCTTCCAGGCCTTCCCTGGGAAGGAATATATGTCTAGCAGGGGATGGGGAAAGTCTTTCTGTCCCCTCTGCCTGGCTCAGATTTCATCCAGTACCCTTTGAGCAGCAGCTTGTTGAACCCCATGCCCTGGGTGGGGTGATCCTTGTGCATCTCTGTGTGGGTTACACACCTGGGACCCTGCTGAGCACCTCCAGCCTCACTCAGCCCTGTGGTTCCAGGCCAGCATCATCGTCACCACGCGCCCGTCGGCCGTGCGCCGCGTCCCCGGCAAGTACGTGGGTCGCTACGCCGAGATCTGCGGCTTCTCCGACACCAACCTGCAGAAGTTGTACTTCCAGATGCGCCTCAGCCAGCCTGGCTGCAGTGGAGAGGGCAGGAGGGATCGCAGCTCAGCCGAGCAGGAAAACCTGGTGGAGATGTTGTCGAGGAACCTGGAGCGCCACAACCAAATAACCACTGCCTGCTTCTTGCCCTCTTACTGCTGGCTGGTGTGCACCATGCTGCACTTCCTCTACTTCACCAGGGCAGTGCCTCCCAGCCAGACCCTCACCGGTATCTACACCAGCTTCCTGAGGCTCAACTTCAGCGGGGAGGTGCTGGACAGCACTGACCCTTCCAACATCTCCATGATGAAGTACGTGGCCAAGACGGTGGGCAAGCTGGCCTACGAAGGGGTGATGTCCCGCAAGACCTGCTTCTCAGAGGAAGACCTGCAGCAGTGCTTTGAGGTGGAGATGAAGACCGAAAGCGAGCTCAACCTCCTGGAGGTCTTCCGTAGCGACGTCTTCCGCTTCTTCCTCAGTCCGTGTGTGCAGCCAGGCAAAGAGCACACCTTTGTCTTCACCATCCCTGCCATGCAGGAGTACCTGGCGGCCCTGTACGTGGTGCTGGGTGAGAAGAAGACCTTGGCACAGAGAGTGGGTAAGGAGCTGTCAGAGATCTTTGGGAAAGTGAGTGAAGATGTGGCTGTGGTTGTCAATATTGTCTCCAAGGTGCTGCCCTGGCGCTTCCTGCCAGTGCTCTTCAACCTCCTCAAGATCTTCCCTCGCTACTTCTCCCGGCTGAGCGGCAAGGACAAGGATGCTATTGCCCACACCATGGCAGAGGAGCTCTTCAAAGAGGAGGACTACTACAACGATGATGTCTTGGACCAGATCAACTCCAGCATCCTCGGCGTGGAGGGCCCCATGCCCCACCCTGATGAGACCCCTGATGATGAGGTCTTTGAGCTCTTCCCCATCTTCATGGGTGGGATCCTGTCCCGCCGTAACCGCGCCATCCTGGAGCAGCTGGGCTGCTCTATCAAGAACCTGGCGGCCTTTGAGATCGCCAAGGCCATGAAGAAGACAGTCATCAGGAAGAGCAGGAAGGGCCTGCCCCCCTCGGAGCTGATGGACTACCTCTTCTTCCTGCACGAGTTCCAGAACGAGCGCTTCACGGCCGAGGCCATCCGCTCCCTCCGCACCGTCAACCTCTCCTCCGTCAAGATGACCCCCCTCAAGTGCTCTGTCCTGGCATCTGTCATGAGCACCACGTCTCACGAGGTGGAGGAGCTGAACCTGACCTCCTGCCACCTTGATGCCACCAGCTTGAGGACCCTCTTCCCTGTCCTGCTGCGATGCAAATCTCTTCAGTGAGTACCACCTTCTCCTGCCCTCAAAAACTGGGGCTCTCCCTCACCTCTTGCCCATCACAGGGATGCACTGGGAGCACAGGCATGGAGAAGGGAGGGAAGGGCATGTCTGCCCTTGTTTATTCTCAGCACAGACCTGAGGAACTACAGCTTCCAACATGCAGCGCTCCTGGAGCAGCATTTCTAGGGCACTGCATGCCGGGATTTGCAGTCCCGGCACACCCTCCCAGAGGAATATTTGGGCAGCTCCCTGCAGCTGGCACAGCCTGGGCTGCCAGCTGCCCTGGCAGACCTGTCTTTGAGCTCCCTGGAGCCACCCAGCATCCCTGTATAACAGGCTCTGGGAGGAGCTGGTCATCCCAAAGGTGCGATGTGTGTGAGCTGGGGCAGGTGGGCTCTGTTCCAGAACATTGGTGGAGCTGCAGGTCTTGCTGTCGCCCAGGTGGTGGCGAGAAGTGCTCAGCAGCGTTGGGACCGGGCTGTGCAGCTGGGCTGTGCCGCACTTCCTGCCTCCAGATGCTCAGGAGGGCTTGGCGGAGTCCTGATCCCTCCTCAGACCTCCACCCATCCCTTGCAGACCCCGCAGCCCCTTCCCCTACCCTGCTGCTGCTGGCACGGGCTCCGCTGGCTGATGCTCCTGTGCGGAATCAGTGTGTTCCCTCTGGGAGAGGAAACCTTGGCGTGACCTGGTTTGGGGAGCCTGGCTAGGATGGTGATGGGGAGGCGCAGGGAGGATGGAGTGAGCAGGGTTGCCAGCCTCACAGGGAGCAGCCGTTTTGGCCCTGCCATCCCTGTGCCTTGCTCTGTGCTGTCAGTTTGCAGCTCAACAGCCTGAGCTCCGACGCCTGCCAGGAGATCCGTGACCTGCTCTTGCATGACAAGTGTGTGGTGAGCAACCTGCGGTGAGTACTGCCCCTGCCCCTGCATGGCACTGCTGCCCTGGGCACCCTGCCCAGCCTGGGCATTCCCTGTGTCCACAGGCTGGGGAATAACCCCCTGGGTGAGGAGGGGGCTCAGTTCCTGGCCGAGGCGCTGGCAGGGAACCGCTCGCTGACGTCTCTGTCCCTGCTGCACACCGCGCTGGGCGACCGCGGCGCCGAGCTCATCGCTCAGCACCTGCCTCAGAACCAGCACCTCCAGGAGCTCAACCTGGGCTACAACGCCCTGACAGACACAGCAGCTCTGCGTGTGGTGGAGGTGGCCAAAAAGCACGAGAAGCTGGACAAAGTGCAGTGAGTTCACTCTGACACACCCCTTCCCTCTTGCTGGTGCTTCCTCCTCCTCTGTGTCCCTGTGCTGTCTGCCTCTGTGTCCCTCTCCTCTCTGCCTCTGTGTCCCTCTCCTGTCTGCCTCTGTGTCCTTCCCCTCACCGTGTCTCCTGCTCCTTTTCCAGCCTGTACCTCAACGACATCAGTGAGGATGGCAAACGTGCTCTCCACAGCCTGCGCATGGACCGGGACGGTGTCCGGGCTCTGGTTTTCCTTACAGCAGGCACCGACGTCTCCGATTACTGGTCCCACATCCTGAACGTGGTGCAGAGGAATCTGCCCTTCTGGGACCGTGACAGGGTTCGGCAGCACCTCGCTCTCCTCCTGCAGGACCTGGAGAGCAGCCGCAGACAGACTGCAAATCCCTGGAGGAAAGCCAAGTTCCTGCGAGTCGAGAGTGAGGTCAAGAAGATGCTGGCGAAGCAGCAGGAAGGGACCCTCTAAGCTGCTGCCCATCCATCAGCCAGGGAGGGAGCAGAGGAGTGTGCCCCAGCAGCACATCCCCTGCCCCTTTGTCCCCATGGAGATGCTGAGTGGATGGGTGCTGTCGAAGGTGCCGGGTACGTGGGGCTCAGCCCTCGGCTGCAGGCAAGGCTCAAGTGTGGGAATGGTACAGAGACCAGGCCAGGAGCGAATGGGACTTGTCCTTCTGGGCCTGTGCTGACCCAGTCCCTGCACCCCAACCACAGCAGTGGCAGAGGGCAGGACTTAGGCTTGTTTGTGAATCCTTTAGTAGCATTAAAGTGTCCCACTTTGTTTCCACTCAAGCACACTAGTGCCAAGATTCAATCTCCTCTTCGGGCCCTTCCCGGGGAGGAACGTGGAGCCACTGGCACATCCATCCCTCCAGCAGCTGGAGGGCTCTGCCCCTTCTCCATCCCATGCCAAACCAGTTGGTCTTCCCCCCATGTGTCCCTCTGGAAGGCTGGGACACCAGGATCTGGGTGCCCCAGGGTGCTGGTCCCTGCTCCCAGCTCAGGCTGGCAGTGCCCTGGGGCTGGGAGGGCAGGGGAGACACCAGGGCTGTTTAACCATTAAACCTGGGGCGTCTTGGGAGAGGCGTGGACCTGTCTCCCTGCCACTTCACCCTGTACCTTGCTCCCTCTCGCATTCCCTGCAGCCATGAAGCAAACAAAAGGTATGTGCCGGGGCAATGGGGCTGCATCCTGCCGAGACCCTTCCCCACAGGACCCTCTCCAGGCCCTGCTTCCACATGGAGCAAGACAATGTCAGAGCCCAGGCAGGCCGTGGAAAGGAGCTAGAGGCACGCAGGAGAATGCAGATGGATGTTGTGGGGATGCTGGGGAGGAATCCCCTCTCCTTGGGTTTGGGTTTCCCTGCACTGGGAGAGGTGGGGAGGGGTTTTATAGGGAGGTGTGCCAGGGGAGGCTCTGTCTCTATGTCCTGGCTCCAACCAGCTCTCGGGAGTCTTGGTCACCCTTCTCATCCCTCACTCAAGAGCCCTGTAAACCCTCAGGACAAAGCTCCAGCTGCATGCCACCACAACCTGGCACTGCTTTGCCCCCAGTGTCATAGGACCTCCCTGGGCTGGGCAGTGAGTGCCCCTTGGACCTGAGCAGCAGGTGTCCTGCTGCCTGGGAATGTAAGAGAACTGCTGGTGGGACCAAGGGACCAAGTTGTACCAGGGGACAGAGGGGCTTGGGGGGCTGTGTGGGCTTGGGGAACCCCCTCCCCTGGCATGGCATGCTCAGTCTGTGAATGGACAAGCCCTGAGTGCTCGACAGCATGGGGTCTGCTCCCAGCCCACCACCTCCTGCGCTGACCTCTGCTCTCCCTCTGCAGGGCTCGAGGGGGACAAGACATCCATCATGTAAGTTCTGAGCTCCCCTTCTCCGGGGCTTCTCTGGGGCTCGTGGTCCCACAACTGGGCTCAGCTGAGGTGGGGTGGGTAACAGCTGAAATCCCAACTGCCTGTCCCAGGAGCTGTTAGCTCAGGAGAGATGTGGGTGATGATCTAAGAGGAGATTCCCTCCTGGCTTTCCCCCGGAAGAGGAGGCACAGGAGCTGTGGCCCCAGCTGGCTGTTTCTGGGAGGCACAGGCTCCCCAAGGCAGGGGAAGGTCATGCTGCTGCACTGATGTGGCCTCTCCTGCCCTTTGTCATTGCAGAAAATTTGAGTTTAACCCCAAAGATGGGATCGACAACCCTGCCCTGATCCTGGCTGAGGACACTGGTAAATGATACTCTCATCTCCCAGGGCATCCCCACGTCAGCATGAGCTTGTGTGTGGCACCTGGGCATTGCTGGGGTGCTGAGCTCTCCCATGCCAGGGAGCTGTGGGAGGTGAACCCACGGTGGGAGTGGGGAGAGCCCAGCCAGGATGGGGTAGAGAACTTGTGTTAGGCTCCCTGCAGGGCTCTGCTCATGGGCTGTACCCCCATACAGATGGTGAGGGTGAGGGGGAGCCTCGTTTCTACCTCCTGACCAAGGAGAGCACAGAGACCTTTGGCTTCTGCCTGCACGAGGAGCTGAGCTGCCAGGGGCACATCATCCGGCAGATCGAGCTGGGAGGGGTGGCCCAGCGCAGGGGGCTGCAGGATGGGGACCGTCTCCTCCAGGTCAATGGCCACTTTGTGGACCACATGGACCACCAGTTGGTAAGCTGGGAGCACCCTGGGACTCTGGGGGCTATGCTGCCCCTGGGGCATTGATCCCACCCCCCTGGAGGTGTGTCTGCCCAGGGCTCACAGCCTGGGTTCTTCCAGGTGGTGCAGAAGATCAAGGCCAGTGGGAATGAGGTCCTGCTAGCAGTGCTGGATGGTGACTCCTACGAAGCTGCCAAAGCTCTGGGCAGGGACCTGTCCCAGATGCTGCCAACTGACATCCGCCCACGCCTCTGCCATGTCACCAGGGACAAAAGTGGCTTTGGCTTCAGTGTGTCGTGTCCAGAAGGTAAAGCACCACAGACCCCCTGAAGTAGCATCCAGACTTCCCCTTCTTTTTCCCTGTGAGGGGGATCAGGCACTGGAATATTGCCCAGGGAGGTGGTGGAGTCACCACCTCTGAAAATGTTTGACGTGTCTAGATCTGGCGCTGGAGGATATGGTTTAGGGGTTAGAGCAGTGACAGGTTCATGGTTGGATGTGATGATCTTAGAGGTCTCTTCTAACCCTGATGATTCCGTGATACTGTAATTCTCCTCCCTGCAGGCACAAAGGGCACCTTCCAGCTGTCAGTGAGGCAGGACGGAGCAGCAGACAGAGCAGGAGTGCCACCAGGCTCTTGGCTCCTGGAGCTGAACGGGGCCAGCGTGAAGAACTACTCCCATACACAGCTCACCAAGAAGGTGCTGCTCCTGGCATGGCTGGGTGAGGGACTGGGGCTGACAGCATCACTGAGCACCCTCTGTTCCCCATCCAGCTTAAGCAGAGTGGCAACAAGGTGACTCTGCTGGTGGCAACCAGTGCTGTGGAGGAGTTTTATCGCCTGCGGGGCCTGCGGGTCACAGCTGCCTTGGCAGACACCTCCCGACTGCCCTTCAAGGTCCGTGAGCTGCACATGGTGAAGGGTCCAGCTGGCTACGGCTTTCTGCTCAAGGAGGATGACTGCAGATCTGGGGGAATAGGTGAGGGGGATGAAAAGGGCAGTCTGAACCTGAGCAAGGTGTGCCCCAGGGTTGGGAATAGCTGCCAGCCCTGTGCCCGCAGCGGGACCGTGTCCCCTCCTGCACGGGGGGCTCACGAGCATCTCCCCACCATGGCAGGCCAGTTCCTGTGGGAGGTGGATGTGGGGCTGCCAGCTGAGCAGGCAGGGATGAAGGAAGGGGACCGTGTCCTGGCTGTGAATGGTGAGAGCATCGAGGGGCTGGACCACGACCAGACGGTGCACAGGATCCGTGCCCGTGAGGACCAGGTGACGCTGCTGGTCATTGACCCTGCTGCTGATGAGTTCTACCACTCGGTAGGTTTTGGGGACCCAACGTGGCTGGGAAACCCTGGGGTGCTGTGAGATGGGTGTCTTGCCCCCAGGCTTGGTTGGCCATGCAGCACCAGCTATATGTCCATCCCTCTTCTGCTCTTTCAGATCGGGCTCTCCCCTCTGCTGTTCTTGGAGGACACTGACCCTGCCTCAGGCTCCTCCACACCCTCCCAGCCCTCTCCCAGTGGCTCCCCTGGACCCTGTCACGTTGAGGTAGAACCAAAGGGACCTGTCTCCTGGCTGGTGGCTGCTGCCAACAGTATAGAGCTCATACAGGTAAATCCTCTTTTGCAAGGTGCTCAGGGCAGTGCTGCGTCCTGCCACCCTCCTGCTCTGCCTGTCCTAATATCCACCTGGCTCCTGTGGGGCTGTGGCCACAGAAACCAGGCAGAAAGACCCCTCCAAAATGCCCATGGGGTGAGGGTGGAGTGGTGGGGTGGGTGGATGTGTGTCACCATGCTATTCCCACAGAACTCACGCCAGGAGGAGCAGAGGAGGCTGCGTCAGGCGTTCTGATGGCTCCAGAGCCTCTGGACAGGCTCTCCCACACAGCACCTTGACTCAAGCCACCATGTCCAGCCCATCAGTGCCCCCAGACCACAGCACTGCTCAGCATGGCCGTTGCACACTCTGCTCTGTGGCTCCACACCTGTGATGGGCTCACAGCACTGCACCTTCCCAGACTCATCCCTGCTGACCGAGGCTGGCTCCAAGCTTTATCAGCCGTGGTGGCAGCAACTTGTAGCCTGAAGACAGACCTGTCTTTGCCTGCACAACTGCCTCCAGGGATTTCTCAGGAGATTTCTTCAGCTGCACTGAAGCCTTTGCACAGCTCCAGGCTCTGGGAGTTCCCACAGAGCCAAGGCACTGCCCTCCACACCGTGACCCACAGGACTTGGGGACCTTGAGACTTGTCTGGCCTTCAGGCTGCTGTGTGAAGGGGAGAGGGAACAGTGGAGGCTGATGGGGTGCTGGAGGAACCCCCAACCTCTCAGCATGTTGACTCAGGTCTGCCCATGCATGGACATCTCTTGTGCTCTTATTATCCTCACTGTGAACCTGTGGGCAGCAAGTGTCCACCATCCAGCACAGCACTGTTCCTGCATCACCCCTTGGGGTGTGATTAAAGGACAAAGCCACGCTGCTGTTTGTGTGGGTGATGTTATGGAGAGGATTCTGACTTGGGCAGCACATCCCAGTGCCAGACAGGACCCATCTCTTACTGAGCTTGGGGGATGTGGGAAGCTCTCCAGGTATGCTGAGAGGGAAATAGAGGTTGAGAGCCACCCCAGGAGCCCCAGAGCACTTTATCTCCAGGGATCTGAGGCCAAATTCCCTTAGGCACTCCTTGTGATGGTCATTCCTGAGGGTTCCCCTCACAGGTGACACATCAGAAGCATTTATTTGTGCACCCTGGCAGGGCTGTGTCAGTGCCAGGGGAGGAGAGATCCCTGGAGGGAAAGTTTCACCTCTCTGTTGAGCATGAGAGAGTGAAAATGAATATGGAGTTTTGCATGTGGCAAAGACCACAAACCTCTGCTAAAACCAGCCCCTTCTTGAGCACTAACGGAAATGGCATCTGCAGGCAGGGAAGTCTCTGCCTCTGTGGTCCCCTCTGAGCTCAGTACAGACTTTAGAGGTTCAGGGAGTTCGTGGCCAGAGCCTTTGGGTGCTGACAGCAGTGCTGGCCATCAGCAGGGTGGTGAGACACGGGCCCAGGTTGCCCAGGGAGGCTGTGGCTGCCCCAACCCTGGCAGTGTTCATTCCAGGTTGGCTAAAGCCTTGAGCAACCTGCTCTGGTGGGAGGTGTCCCTGCCCAGGGCAGGGGGTTGGGGCTGGATGATGTCTAAGCTCCATTCCAACCCCTTCACACACTATGATACTATGAAATACAGCCCCAACTTGGAGTTAATCATGCCCAGAGAAGTAGATAGTCAGGAATGCAATTGCTCAAGCTCGTTCCCTGATCTCTTTGGATCAGAGCCATGGTGATTTTGGTGTTTGGCTGTGGTGTTACTCTCCCCAGTTCCCTCCCCAGGTACTTGTGGTACCCTGGAGCTGGCCAGGGCACCTGCTGGTGGTCAATCCAGCCTGACTATTAGCCAGGATCCATTAGCACCTAATGGGAAAAGCCTCAGGAACACAGCCTCAATAAACCTTGGCATATTTGAGGTCAATATAATCCTTAGGAAAATTTGCCCAGGTAATTAAAACCAGACAAGGAGTTGCCTGTCCCAGAAATAGTTACCAAGCTTTACTGAAGGCAATGAAGTGAAGACAGAGAGTTTTATAACCAATCCATGCCAGCATCCCTTGTTATTATCTAGTGCTGCTTCTTCTGTCTTGCTCATCTGACTCCTCAGCAAGGGAAGCAAAGGGCTGAGCTCTGTTTTGGGGTTCAGCTCCAGTGGTTGAGGCTGTGCTGTCCAACCTCCAGGCCTGAGCTGTTTGCTCCCCAAAGTGCTCTGTCCACTTGCTGTTTCCCTTCTCCCTCCTTCCCCCTGGCAGTCCCTGTGGTAAGGCTGATGCTGTGTGGTACCAGCCACAGCTGGTTTGTCACAGAGGACATGATCTCCCGGCCAGGAAAGGGGATGAAAAGAGGATCTGAAGGTGGCAAAGAAGCAGAACTGAACTCACTTTTGAGCACATGTTGTAATTTTTGAGTGGCTGATAGTGACAAACCCATTTCCTGCTCGTCTCTTCCCTCCCTGCTCCCCTTTTCCCTCCCTGATCTCCTGTCTGCTCCCATCCTCCTGCTCCCGTGGGAGCTGAGCTGTCGGTGCCAGGGACACATCCCGAGGGGTTTTCCCCCCCAGTCCTTGCAGCAGGTGCTCCTGTTCCCATTCCTTCCCTGCCGTAGGATGCTGTTGGGCTCCGGGGGCAGCGCTGGGAACGGGGAAACGATCCTGGTTTGAAACTGTGCAATGGCACAGGAAGGGAGAAGGGTCCCGGGTCCGGTTCCTGGATCCAAGTCCCAGCTCCAGGTCGGTGTCTAGTCCGTGTCCAGGTCCCTGTCCTGGTGCTGGTCCGTGTTTGTGTCCCGTATCCAGGTCCGTGTCCGTATCCTGTATCTGGTTCCCGTTCCGTGTCCCTAGTCCCGCTCCCCGTCCTGTGTCCCGTTCCCGGTCCGTCTCCACATCCCGCATCCTGTAACCCGTTCCCGTATTCTTTGTCCCGATTCCTATTCCCAGTCCGTATCCCGTTCCCAGTCCGTATCCTGCTCCCATATCCCGTTCCTGGACCGTTTCCTCGGTCCTAGTTCCCGTTCCTGCTCCATTTCCCGTTTCCAGTTCGTATCCCCGTCCCATGTCCCGGTTCCCATTCCCAGTGCACATCCGTATCCCGGTCCGTGTCCATATTCTGTATCCCGTTCCCGGTCCGTATCCCGTTCCCGGTCCATGTCCATATCCTGTATCCCGTTCCCGGTCTGTATCCCGTTCCCGGTCCGTGTCCCGGTTCCCGTTCCGGGTCCGTATCCCGTTCCCGGTCCGTGTCCCGGTTCCCGTTCCGGGTCCGTATTTCGTTCCCGTTTCCCGTGTCCCGGTTCCTATCCCAGTTCCCATCCCGTATCCCATTCCTTTAC
>NW_008666006.1:0-1110 GCF_000695815.1 Acanthisitta chloris
GCACCACACAGCAGCTGACGGCACTGCAGTTGATGCGCATGCTCCGGGCATCATACCACTCATTGGTTATCCTGTCGTAGCACTCCACGGTGGCTGTGGTATTGAACCCGATAAAGCCCCCGACCACAAACAACAGCCCTTCCAGCACTTCGATGCCAAAGTGGCTGCGGTGGTGTTGCGAGGAGGGACAAGCGAGGGTTGTAGGCTTCCACGCTGTGGAGCCGCCTGTGCCCATTAAACCCTCCAACCTGTGAACGCCAAAGGGACAGAGCTGAAACGCCTTTCCTCTGCTAAATCCTGTCATGTGCCACTGAGATGGGGACTGCTCCTGCACCCCTGACTGGGAGCTGAGCACGGTGCAGAGCACAGGATCTCAGAACACAGTGCTTGCTTATTGCAGTCTGCTCCCTGCCCTCCGGGAGCTTCCCAAGGCATTTTGTGCAACTGTTGGATTGGGCTGTTCTCCAAGAGGTTTATTGTCCACAGAGACAATAAACAATGAACGAACAGGCCCAAGCCACCGCTCTGTGCTGCTCATGCTGTTGTCAGCCAGAGAAAATAAGTTCTTTGCTGCAGCTACTTAAATATTGCTCACTTCTTTTTCTGACCCAAAGGTCTGGGATGGGTGATAATATTGTCGGGAAG
The DNA here is from genome assembly GCF_000695815.1 of Acanthisitta chloris. Taxonomy (NCBI): domain Eukaryota; kingdom Metazoa; phylum Chordata; class Aves; order Passeriformes; family Acanthisittidae; genus Acanthisitta; species Acanthisitta chloris. The sequence goes on from NW_008666006.1 coordinate 646, forward strand.
CACATCAACTGTTCTGGCTCAGACTTCCCTAAACCTCACAGCAACCAATGGCCAGTCTGGAGATCGGGGAACTGCAGCCATCCAAAGGACTGCAGTGCTGGCTGCTGTTAGCACTTACCGCGTAAACCTGGGTCCCATATGCCATCACGCCAACTCCGTTTCTCCTGCTGCACATTGGGGCAATCAGGGACCACTGGTTTGTGATGGGATCAAACACCTCAGCTGAGTTCAAGCACTGCTCGCCATTGAACCCTCCACAGATGTACACCTGGGGGCAGGAGAGAGAGGAAAGTGTGAGGGGTGCAGATTGACTCTTGTTGAGAGAACGTGTTGGCCAGGACATGAATGGGTGGTTGGATTTTTGGGGTGTTTTCTAAAGAATGGGAATAGTTCTGTCATCCTGATTTCCAAGTGGCAGCAGTGCAGGGAGTTATTGAGGCCCGTGGGATTTAGATCCTTGGTTTG
>NW_008666007.1:0-2574 GCF_000695815.1 Acanthisitta chloris
CCCGCCCGCTCCCCCCGGGGAGGCTCGTCCCCCTGGCACTCTCCGCACACCTCCCAAAATCCGCAGCAATAACAGTACGGCCGGTAACAGCGGCCCCGCGGGTGGAGATCCCGGGAGGCACCGCCTCACTCCCGGCACTGGCGGGGACTGTCTCTGCAGAGCCGGTGTGGGACACGGGGATGCTGGGGCGCGAGGCATAGCACCGAACAGCCCCCAAAGCCATTGCGAGGTGCTGAGCAAGGGCGGCTGCGCTTTCCCATAGAAGTAACTTTTCCCTATGGAAAAACCCAACAGCAAGTGTTGGGTTTGAAAAATGTTCCAATGTATGTGGTGGTCTGAAATCCAAAGGCTGGTTGGTAGAATGTTGGCAGCACCCACTGCAGCAGGATCTCAGTGATCTTCCTCTGGCCAGGCTCTCCTGCAGTACACAGCAATGACACTGTCCTGAAGTCTTGTCCCTGCAAACTAGTACAGGGAAGGTGGGAATGGGGTGTGGATGTGCTCACAGAGTTTAATGATCCCAGAAGCACTTCACTGAGGATTCACACCTGTGGAGGCACACACAGAAGGGTCACAGTCCTCTGCTAGGACACATTTCTCTGCTAGGATGTGCCTGCAAGTGACATTGATGTCCCCATGCTGGCTTTGTGCAAGAGCAGAGGTTCAAGGTGAGGGGGAGACTGGGCTCAGGGTCAGTCTGGGAAGTGCCACACAGTCACCAAGCTGGAGAGCAGCAGGAGCAATGGCAGCAGAGAGGTGAGGGCCAGGCCCTGGGAGCGGCTATGGGGTTCTGCCCTCTTAGCTGCCACCCAGCTGCCCCCTGCCCAGCTGGCAGCCACAATGCTGCAAGTCCATAGACAGTGCAATAAAATGAGCTATGGGTGAGCAAAATAGGCACATCTACACAGGGGAGAGGCCTGGGGGATCAGCCTCTGCACAGAACATCAGCCAGTGGGCTCTGCTCACAGTATCTTCACCTCTAGCTGCTCCCTTCCCAGTGAAACTGGCTGCTGAGCTCACATCCTTCCTGGAACAGACATAAATCTGAGCAAAATCTTGGAATTCCCATCTCCAAAAGCCAGAGAGGAGCTCCTGACTTTTGATCCGGTCAAGTGATTTAAACCAGAACGTGTTCAAGGGACACGGTGCTTCATTCTTTGAGGACAACTGTGGCATAGGAACAGAATGAGGAAACAAAAAAGAAAAGTCTATGCATAAAAACTGGGTGAAGAAAAGACAGGATGTGAGAGCTGCTGCTCTGAGCTAGAAATGCAGCAGCAGCCAGTGAGCTGTGAGCAGCCACAGCAGCACCTTGTGCCAGAAATCCTCTGAATATGCAGGAGCACCTCTTGGACAGGGGCAGCACAAAGCAACAAGACCAAGGAGGTGTGCTGAAACAGTGATCCTTGACAAATAAAAGGTTTCAGTATTCAAAGGAATTGTAATGAATGAGTTTGTAAGGCAGCTGCACTGTGATTTTTACTCCCAGGCCTCCAGTTACACATGCAAAGCCCATCTGAGGGACACTGGCCACTCTGGGACTGATTGGTTTGGTTGTTTTAATGTGAAAGGTAAGGATGGTCATAAAGTGACTGTTCCTCAGCTCAATAAATGATGCGCATCCACCATCACTAGAACTACAAACTTGTGTCTGGAGTGACTCGCCTTGTTTTGGTTGCTCCACAATGCAGGGACAATGAACCTGTAAATATTTTTATCAGTCCTTTGGGCAAATACTCTCCAGGAGGGCATTCGCCGCGAGCAGCCAGATCTGCTGGGGGCTGCAACTTGAATTTAACACTTCGATATACTCACTCTATTCTTAATATGGTCTCAACATACATAACTGAAAGTAAAAAAATGCCCTTGCCAGGAAAGTCATTTATATGACAGAAAAACCAGGGAGAAACCATGCAGATCAAAATTTTTCTGTTCCCTGAGAAATGTCCAGTCTAAATTAGCAGAGATACATTTACAGTGGCTCCCTCCTGATAAACAGAACCATGGAATGGTTTGGGTTGGAAGGATCATAGAATCAACCAGGTTGGAAGAGACCTCAGAGATCATAGAGTCCAGCCCTACCATTGTTACTAGCCCATGGCACTAAGTGCCACAACCAGTCTCGTCTTGAAAACCTCCAGGGATGGTGAATCCACCACCTCCCAGGGCAGCCCATTCCAATGCATGACTACTCTCTCTGTAAAAAATCTCTTCCTCATATCCAGCCTAAACCTCCCCTGGCAGAGCTTGAGTCTGTGCCCTCTTGTCCTGCTGCTGGTTGCCTGGCAGAAGAGATCGATCCCCACCTGACTACAACCTCCTTTCAGAGGGCAGTAAGGTCTCCCCTGAGCCTCCTCTTCTCCAGGCTGAACACCCCCAGCCCCCTCAGCCTCTCCTCATAGCACCGTCAGTCTCGTTGCTCTTCTCTGGACTCACTCCAGCACCTCAATATCATTCCCGAACTGTAGGGCCCAGAACTGCACACAGTACTCAAGGTGTGGCCTCACCAGCACTGAGCACAGGGGCAGAATCTTCTCCCTGCTCCTTCTGACCATGCTGTTACTGATCCAGGCC
>NW_008666008.1:0-733 GCF_000695815.1 Acanthisitta chloris
CCTGCACCCACCTCCTGAGCCCCTTGCCTGCATCGCCTTGAACCCCCTGCTTGCACCTACCATAAACCTCTGTCTGCACCCACCAGAACTCCTGCTGCTCCCCCTTTAACTCCTGCCTATACCCACCTGAGCCCCTGCCTGCCCCCCGGGATGCAGTCCTGACAACATTCTCCCAGCCACAACATCAGCTTCCTCTCCTCTCCAGGCCTCACTCATGGCATGTGGGGTCTGGGGGTACTTTGCCCACTGTCCTGTGGCTCCCAATTAGGGGGATAAGAGAGAGGGTTTGGGGGAGAGGCAGCAGCAGAGCTCAGTGGTGGAAGAGCTGTTAAACTCCCTGTGCTGGCAGGGAGTAGACAGGGACAGGTTTTAAATATCCAGGATATCCTGTCCCCTGGATGTCCTGGATATTGACACAGCTGGAGGTGCCTGAGCCTGTGCCATGGGACTGGATGGCTCTGGTTCTGGAATACTTTCTGCTCTACCAGCTAAGATCAGCCTTATTTTCACCTCTTCCTTCTAGGCTGCACGTTCCAATGCCTGACAACCCTTTCCATGGGGAAATTCCTCCTGATGTCCAACCTGAACCTCCCCTGGTGCCATTTGATTCCACATCCTCTTGTCCCACCCCCTGGGAGAAGCATCTAACCCCACCTGGCTGCACCTCCTGGAGGTTGGAGCCTTCTCCAGGTTGAGGAAGGTCCCACCTGAGCCTGCTTTTCTCCAGGCTGAG
>NW_008666009.1:0-761 GCF_000695815.1 Acanthisitta chloris
TGGAGGGTCTAGGGGGAGGTTGGAGAGGTCAAGGAGGAGGTTTGGGGGGGTCTGAGGGAGGTTTAGGGTGTCCCAAGGAGGAGGTTTGGAATGTCAGGGAGAGATTTGGGAGTTCTGAGAGTTTTTTGGGCTCTAGGAGAAGGTTGGACAGTTCTGAGGGAGTTTGGTGGGAGTTTGGTGGTGTTTTTGGGGAGTCTGGGGATGGTTTGAGGGGTCTGAGGGAGGTTCACGGAGTCCAAAGGAGGTTTGGGTGATCCTGAGGGAGGTCTGAGGGATCTGGAGGGAAGTTTGTGGGCTCCAGGGCAATCATAGAATCAACTGGGTTGGAAGAGAGCTCAAAGATCATCGAGTCCAACCCTACTGTGGTCACTAGACCATGGCACTAAGTACCACATCCAGTGAGGAAGCTCTGGGGGGCCCAGAGGGAAACCTTGGGGGATTCCAGGGAGAGCCTTGAGTGACCTGAGCAGAGATTTGGGAGGTCCAGAGTGAGCCCAGAACTGGGAAACATTAGAATTCAGGAACTCCAACCCTGTTAGGAGCACATTTTGGGGCCACACCAAGTACAGTGACCACAACTCTCCTGATTCCCACCTCCAGGTGCTGGTGGTGCCCCCAGAGCCACGTCTCCCGGGCCCTTCCCAGCTGCAGCAGTTCCAGGTGCGCTGTGGGACGGAGGAGGACAAGTTCCTGGTGCTGTGTGCTCTGCTGCAGCTGCGGCTGCTGCGCGGGCGAGCGCTGCTCTTCGTGGGCTCCCTGCC
>NW_008666009.1:796-1078 GCF_000695815.1 Acanthisitta chloris
TGCCTGCACCCTCCGAGCTGCCCGCACGGTCCAGGTGTTCCTCAGGGGATGGGAGGGAGCATGGGGGGGTGGGATGTCCCCAGGGTGAGGTGGAATATCCCTAGGGTAGGGTGGGATGTCCCTAGGGTAGGGTGGGATATCCCTAGGGTGGCCCGCACGGTCCAGGTGTTCCTCAGGGGATGGGAGGGAGCATGGGGGGGTGGGATGTCCCCAGGGTGAGGTGGAATATCCCTAGGGTAGGGTGGGATGTCCCTAGGGTAGGGTGGGATATCCCTAGGGTGG
>NW_008666010.1:0-39001 GCF_000695815.1 Acanthisitta chloris
GATGGGGTGAGATGGGATGGTCAGAATCCTGGCTGGATTTAAACAGAGCTAAAAACACTGCTTCATACTGGGGACAGATCTCTCTACATGTAGTTAGAAAGTGATGATCTGAGGGAAGATGGTAAAAATTCCAGTGGTTTTCCTGGGAAAGGAGAAAAGAGGATCCTCTGGGAAAGGCCTATATTAAGGGTGTGTATCTTCTCCAGGACCTGGGAGCAGTGTGCTTGTACCATACATACAAACAGCTGGGGTAGAACACAGAGGGGTCTCTAAGTGCTTTTGTGCCTGAGGTTGGTGGGATTCCCTGACATTGGTTCTGAGTTATTAGCTAGTCAGTAAACAGGACATCACTTTCACAGGGCCTTAGCTGAATGCCAGTAAACCAGCCACACTTTACATCTTAAGAAGCTCAACCTGCATGCAGTGAAGCAATGCCACTTGAAATAGGCAGTCTTACTGATATTCTCTGTAGATGATATACTTTGAATTCAAGAGTATTGAACGGGACACAATATGAAATGGGGTACGAAGAAATATGGTCTAGAAGATGCAACAGCTTAGTTCTGATACCAAAGCTAGACTGCAAGTGATAGTGCGTGGCTTCATTTGGGTTTTTTTCCCAGGTAGTTAGACGCCTCATTGTTTGGCTTTGGCATCCAGAAGCAAAACACTTCTTATCCACAAAGACAAGAATTCTCTTTAATTCTGTCAAATTTATTTAGTGTTGAAGAAAATGGTCTTTTTCTTGGTCTTTTGTTGGAAGCCTGTTGCTGCCCTAATTGGGGATTGAGGTAGTGTCATCAGCCTCAAAGTTGTGAATGAGAGCAGATGTGGTACAGCCTTTTGGGCACAGTCAACCAGTGGTTTGTCCTTTAGACTGGGCTTTCACAAGGGGATAATATTTCAATTTAAGCTTTCACTGTAAAATTACACTATTGTTCTATTTCAGGACTGATTGAGCATTTGAGGATAAGTATTATACAGTAGCCTGCAAAATAAAAAAACCAAAAAACCCAATCTGATAAATATGGGGAAGCTTAACTAGATTTTCCCAAGAAGAACAGAGAGACAGAAGTGAAGGGAGGGTTATGGTTGTGGGGCCTGCTGAAATCCCTCAGCTGGTTTTGGGCTAATCATGACTGCCTTTGAAGGGAGTGATTCAGTGCAGGAATGTCTTTTATTCTAGTTAGTGAAGGTTGAGTTCAGGCCTTTAACATAGGATTGAATGTTTTCTTTAAATTTCTGGGCCATGTTTTTAGATTTGTGGAGACTTGTAGGTACTTGTGCTTCTATTACCTCCAAATTTATACAATCCATATTCAAGTGACGCCCATCTGAAATACAAAAGCCCTCCCATATAAACAGGGAGAATTAATGCCATCAGCAAGGATGCTACAGTACCATAGAAATAATTTTGTCCCATTGGCTTCAGTAGGACATTTTTATGGATTGAGCTGCTACTCGACACACACATGGGATTTTTGTGGACTTTCAACAGCTCCACAGTTCTATGGAGCACATTGAAGAAATATCCATGTGAATTCCTTCTGAAATCTGACTTTTCCTGCACAGAACTGCAGAGAGTGCTGTACTGGCCTGGCTATATCAGTCATTGAAGCTAAAACAAACGCTGAGGGTCTATATTTAATGTTGTTCTAGAGCTGAACTTCTTTTGAGCTGGTGGCTTAGAAATGCTTTCTGTCTTCCCACATAATGTTTTTAGGCATGGAGTCTGTACTTGTAATATTCTGTCAGGAAGAAAACCACATGTTCAAGGTCATGAATACCATCCCCAAGCAGGGATTGGGAGAATGAAGAACTCCCCACTATAGAACACGACCAGGTTCACGAACGTCTAAGGAACTTGAAGGTGCACAAGTCCATGGGACCTGAAAGGATACATCCACAGGTCCTGAGGGAACAGGCCAAGGAAGTGACTAAGCCATTAACCACCATATTTGAGAAGTCATGACAGTCCAGTCAAGTTCCAGTGTAGCCACAGCATGAACAGCAGGTCAAGGGAGGGGACTCTGCCCCTCTACTCTGCCCTTGTGAGACACCACATGGAATACTGTGTTCAGCTCTGGGGCCTCCAGCATAAGAAGGACATGGACCTGCCAAAGCAAGTCTAGAGGAGGCCACAAACATGACTGGGGGGTTGAAGCAGCTCTCCTATGAGGACAGGCAGAGAGCGTTGGGGTTGTTCTGCCTGGAGGTCTGAAGGGTCCAGGGAGACCTTATAGCACCTTTCAGTAACTAAAGGGGGACCACAAGAGAGCAGAAGAGGAACTTCTTACAAGGAAATGTAGTGAGAAGACAAGGGGCAATGCTTATAAACTGATGGAAGGTAGGTTTAGATTATGTATTAGGAAGAAATTCTTTACTGTGGGGATGGCAAGGCACTGGAACAGGCTGCCCAGAGAGGTTGTGGAATTTTCATCCCTGGAGATGCTCAAGACTAGGCTGAAAGGGGCTCTGAGTAATCTGGTCTAGTGAAAGGTTCTTTGCCCATGGCAGGAGGGATTGGAAGAAGATGATCTTTAAGGTTCCTTCCAACCCAGGCCATTCTATGATTCTATCATCTGAATTGACTGAACACCAATAGCTTGCCATGCAGGTCACCTTTCAAAACTCCTAAGAGCCCAGCTTATGACTTTTTAGTTGCTGAACTAAACACCAATTCTGGGTCTCTATTTTGCCAACCTGCAAAGCTATGGCTAACTAGCACAAACCTGTGAAGAAATTGCACAGAATATTCCATTTCTGAGAGATTGTTAAGAACTTTTAGTCTTAAGAGACTTTTAAGAATCCATTTTTCACTGCCATGACCAACGGTAATGCTACCGTTGACATAGTGAAATGACAGTGCCTGAAGGGAAGATTTCAATTTGCCAAACAGTAGTTTCATAATGCAAAGTTTAGGCATAAATACTACTTCCATCTTTCAAACATCTGAAGTATAATTAGACAAATCTTAAGTACTTTGGAGTACTCTGTTCCAGGATGACAGCCCTGATCCCATGTTAGAGCACAACAAATGCAAGTCTCTACACATTGCCTTTGAAAAACTGGAAGAGGTTGGCAGAAACATCAAGTAATGATACTTATCTCTTGGAGCACTTTTTGGCTGTAGATAGCCAGAAGCTCTCCAAGTATTGTCGCAGCATATTAAGCTACAGATGACAAGCACAGGTACCCCCTTCCTTTTCTTACAACTTTGGCACAGTATTAACTGGCTTACCCCAGGAAATTGGTCACAAGGAATCAAAGTTCCTTGTTGTTTGATGTAAGTTGGCTCTATTTTAAGGACTTTTAAGAAAAATGCTACCTCACTCCAGAGAGACACACAGAACAGAGACTGTTTTGTCTTCTCTTGGATTTCATTTTACATCCTAGTGCAGGATAGGAGGGAAAACACAGACTAGCTAATACTAATGATGCTAGACTGCATACAAATTCAGGAAAGAGATATAATTAGGACCACGTCCTCCCATTGCATGTAGGCACCTGCATAGCATTTATCCCTACAGATTTCTCTGCATGCCAAAAAATGCCTAGGAGCAGTTGAAGGTTTCTGACAACTCCTGCAAAAAGGTAGTATTGCATCGTTCTTTCAAGGCATATCAGATCCCTCCATCAGCTACTAACACAGGTTTCACTTCCTTGTCCTGATGTTCTCTGTAAGCCATATTTCTTGCTTTTTTTCTATGCAGCAAATAAAGATAAAAGGGTTTATTTTCACTCACAAATCCTTCTCCTATAGACTCTGAGGATTAAGAGAGTAGCAAGCTACATGGTGAAAATAAAAGTAAACCCTGAAATATTTCCATTTATTTTTATTACTGCTAGTCCATTAGTTGTTATTATTTTAGAAGTATATATGTGCATTAGAGTACAACAGTTTTCAGTACTAATTTTAATCTCTAATCAATTCCTGATCTATTTCTGACTTCCCCTTTATTTTCCAAATGGAATGTCCTTCAGCATCATTGCCTTGTCCCCACTTAAACATTAAATTTAGCACTTCTGACCATAGCCAAGAGAATTAGATCACGCCATAGAAGACCACTAACTCCCAGCAAATTCTGTTTTGCCCTTAAAGGGCTTCAGAAGGCTTCAAAAGTTTCAGGGACTGAAACAGTTCTTCAAAATGGCTTCAATTTCATAAGCATATTCCTCCCTCCAAAGGCATGAAGGTTCACGTGTCCCAAATATGCAGACCTATTCTCAAGAAAGATTGTCAGAGCTGTCACACAGGAAAGCTAGGATGACCTTTGCCTGCAAGACATTGAGAGCTTTTCAGTACCTTCTCTTTTCTATGGGAAAAACTCAGACATGTAAGCTACTGTTCTTTTAGGAGAAATTTGGAATTACCCATAAACCCATTAGTATTTTCTGCTGTACAGAAATCTTACAAAGTACAGGCAGTATGTTTAATATAGTATAGCCATCATATAGCAAATGAAGCATCTTCATTTGCTTCTAAGATAACAAGAGTTTTATACAAGTTTGTTCTGTGTCTGAACTAGCAGAGAACAGAGAGGGTTCAAGTAGCACCACATTTAGGAAACAAAAAATCTATTCTGAAAACCTGAAAGTAATAATTTGCTTAGAAATTCCAACACAAAGCAAGTGAAAGTCATGAGTAAATGAGTGTTTTATGAGAGAACAGATCTTGTGGGAACGTCTCCTGGGAAAGACTTGTTCCAGCCACTGAAAACAAACACTATTTTAATGTTTAATAACATGTTTTCTTTCCTTTGGTCTGGCTTCCCTCTAGAAAATGTTACAGTGCAACTGAGTGGTAAGAAAAAGAAGCTGACTGTCTCAGAGCAGTTTTATTTGGCTTTGTATTGCAGTTATGTACTGGACCACAGAAGTGCACAAGTAAGAGCTCACCTATGCAAGAAAGACAAAAATATCTTCTATCCACCTATTCTTCCAGTGAACTCGGAGTCTTCCACCACTGTAGCTAGGAGAAGCTAGACAGCCTAAGATATGTGATCCAGATATTGTTGTTTGAAACCACATAAAGAACCTACATGTCTAGGTCCTGGTTCAACTCTGTGCACATAGTTTCTACCTATTTGTTCTGTTAGAGCAGTCAAAGCGCTAAATTCAGCATCACTCACAAACCCATTACTTTGATTATCATGCTACCTGTGCTTCATCCTCATAAGTCAGTGTTTTTCACTTTCCCTTTGTGAACTCCTTGGTACTCATTGCATGCATGACTAGAACCACCTAACACTGATAGCAGTGATCAACTCTAATCTCTATCCATAATGAGAAATGTCAGCATGATAATATGGAAAAGGACAAGGATTGCAGGAGAAGCTGTTGAACTTGACAAACCACAACAGGAAGGTTCAACTCCTCTTGTAAAGCTGGAAAAAAGCCAGAGAGACATTATGAAAAAAAAACCCATGTCCTTTGATCTCGCTTTCCACCTGACTGCTGCTGAACATTTTTACACTAACAGTATATGAATCCAGGTCTATCAGAGGTCAGGATGTACTTGGCACCTGTCAAGCCCACAGAGTGCTTCAGCTGTAACTCTGAGTGCTATTAGATGTCTACACAGAGGACCATGGGAAGTCCCAGTAGGAGGTGTGTGTGGCTTGGCTGTGCTACATGCTGCTCAGATGTGCTGGGAAGAGGATAAAGAAGTTTATGATGAGATGCAATAGATGATTAAAACAAGCAAACTGGCAGGCAGGGGATGAGGAATCAGCAACACAGGAGCATGGTTTTAACCTAATGATTTGTTGCCTCCACTGGGCAGCCTGCCTAACCTTGGTATATCTGAGTTGCATCATTTCAGGGAATATTGTCCTTGAGTGATTAGTACTGCAATAAAGTTACAGGTCAAAAGGTCTGAAACATGACCTGTTTGGAAAGACAGAAAAAAAGGCAGTTGTTTAGTCTGGAGGAGAAAAGACTCCAGGGAAGGCATGGTACAGCTTCAAATTTGCAGAAAAGAGGAAAGGAATAAAATATTGCAGAATTGACAGGAAGTAGTGGGCATGAGTTGCAACAACCGAGATAATGCGGTAGAAGCATTAGGGAGTCTGTCTCTGGCTTAAGTTGTCTAAGGTGGTGTTGAATCCTCATCAATTATACTAAAATTGTATCAGACAAGTATCACCAAATGACATGGATACTGTAGATGGGCAGGGAGATGACCTGGATGACCTTGTGCTTTATTCTGGCAATAGTTTCAGTAATTTTTGTGGTATCTCTGCATGCTGAAAATACACTGAAGCTGTGTATTTTTAAAGCCATTTGTGAAAGGCCTCTCCTAGTCTTTAGAGCTGCTTGATCTTAGAGTTGCACTGAACATTTCGTACAGAATACCAGGGGATTTTTTTCCCTTTGAACCTTTCTTCATAATCCAATATTTGAGGAAAATACAGTAGAGCTTTGCAATTTTAGCACTCATTTGATTAAAGCAACGTGTTGTTTTGTTTCCTCTCTGTGTTTGGAGTCTCTTGGGTTTGTTTTGCTTATGTTCATTGCCAATAGATTCAAAGCAGAGAAGCTAGTCAGAAGAAACTTTTTAAAACATTGACAACTGTTCATGATTCATGCAACTGAGTGCAGTTTGTAAGTTTTTTCCTGATTCTCAGGACTGTTATATGATAAATGCTTGTACAATTACTATAGTAAAGACTTGTCTAAGCCCAGCCAAGAGCAGCTAGTCCAAACGTGTAGAGGTTCAGTGGAAGCAGAGTGATTAGGGAGGTGAGGAGCTGTCTAGTTCTGTAGTAAAATAACATACAGCTTACTTATCACTGCTTGTTAGTGTTGTAGGAGAAAGAAATAACTCAGCTGCTCACTGCAGTCTTTTCCTGCAGTCTCTTTATTTCCCTTCTGACCCTATGATTCATGTTTATGAAACTTTTTAAATCAGTGGTGTGACTTTCTGCTTAAGAATGAGGCTCTCTGCCAGATCCAATTAGGGAAAATGCTTGAAGGCATACAACCAGATGGCACTTGCTTGCTTTACTTGGATTGTGCAGAAATTTAGACAGCAATAATGAAAGGGTGCAAATACTATGCAAGTGCTTCTCAGAGACACTGGTCTGAGCACCAAATAACCATGCTTGCATGGCACTGCATTGTGTTCAAACCTACCTCAGGTGTCCCTAAACTTTCCTATAAATGGTATTTCTATTTGTGATTTGGCCAAATCTGGACAGATTTTCATGCAAGAAATACAAGGTCTAATATTCCCAGAATGTCCCATTATCATACTGCAAGACTTAGCCTAACTGTAGAACCATGTTCTTAAATTTAGCCTTGAAGTTTTTTAAATACTTTTTTTAATCTAATACAATCTGTTTTCCCTTTATTTTACTCTCAGGAATTAAGCTAGTGTTATGTCAAACTAGGAAAAAACCAGCATGTTGTAGCAGCACTCCTTCAATGGTAAATATTTGACAAAAGAAAAAGAAGGTATGTAATAATACAACTGAAACAACAACTTAATATTGCTAGCTGTCTTGCTTATCATCAGTATCATTTAAGATCTTTATTTTACATAGAAAAGACAATGATATATCAATTGATTTCTGCTTCTTAGAAACACTGATAGCTTGTAACTTGAAGTTTATACCTTGCTCTGATGAAAAGCTAGGTTTGAACATGACATGAACTTTGCCTTTCTTTTAACAGCCAGGTAAGCTGAAGTTAATAATCAAAAATATTTACAAATGTAGTCCTAGTTCTGTGCTGACAAGTGACATGTACTGTGTTATCAGTTAGGTCTCTCCTACATACCTTCTTAGGGAATTAAATAGCTGGCACTTGGAGACCTCTGGTTAAGATACTATGTGGGCAAGAGAAGGGGAACTGGATGTGCTGTAGAAAGGCATGACATCTGGCAAATACCTGCCTACAGTATTTGCAGTTCTAACCTTTGCTTTTTATTCCTCCCTAATCATTAGTCCTGATAAGAATTTTAGATTGAAAGGTAAAGGAAAGGGTTAAGGGCAATTCCTTACACTGTTTTTTTTCTTCCCCAGCTGGTAATTCTAAAACTTAAAGAACTTCTGTGACACTGTGACTTAGAGAGGGGAGAGAAGGAGAGAAACCAAAGGGACAGTGACATTTGCTGCTAGACTCTTAGAATGCACAAGAGCATGGAAGATGCCTTCTGTGCATTGCCAGCTTCTAAAAAATAAAGACCAGGAGAGTGAGTCACCAAAATGTTTCTACAAATCTAGCTGCAGTTTCTTCCGTTTTCGACATGCTCTGCGGAATGTATTCTGATGTACTCTGCTATCCAGTTTTATCAAGGACACACAATGCTCTCTGTTCCCCAACTACAGAAATACATGTGGGTTTTTTACAATATATTCTCATAGAACTGAGCTTTGCACACTGACATTTCATCTGCTGCACACAGCAGATGCAGCTGGTTGGTCTCATTTCTGCTCCCATAATCAATGTTCTCTGCACATGTGGCCCTGAGACGGGTAGTGGCAATTCTACATGTTGCAGCCAAGGCAAGAAGGGAGAATTTGTCTGTACCTCACAGAGCTGTGTGTACCTCATACCTCTTTGAAATAGGAGAGCCTTGCCAGAAGCACACTGCAAAGCTGCAGTCAGACTCTGATCCATTGTGCCCCTGATTTCCAAGGAAATACTCCCTGTATGTGTTCTAGCATGCCTCTGTCAGTATCGAAGAGAATGTCACCTGCAGGATCTACAAATGTCTTGTGGTGAACAGCTGGTTTTCTTAGCCATTGTGTCCATTTTTTCACTGAGAGGGTCTGCAATAAGACCAGTCTCTGACATTGCAAAGTAAATTCTATATTGGCCTAACTTCCCATATTAAATACGAGCTTCATGAGCCATGTCAGACACAGATTTTACTTGTGATACCTGCAGCCTAATGTTATGCAGCTAAAAATGGACAACATCTTATGAAGAATAAAAATACTTCTGCTGCTAGATTTTTTTCATGCCTGTACTGGCAAATTTATAATAAATTGAAAATCTGTGTCACTTGAGGTAGATCTTCTCTTTTTTATTTTAGGTGATAACTTTTAAAAATATCTCAGGTTAAAAAAATGGAATTATCTATGCATAAAAATAAATGCATGCATTATTAAATGTTGAGAGATAATTTTATGCACACTTCACTGCTGTGCCCCAGTACCAAGTAAATATCATAGAATCATTGCATGAGTGCAAACAAGTGAAAAATTATGACAGGTAATTTCTTTGATGTATTTTGGTTTTGGGCAGGGATTGTAGTAAAAAGGTTATGACTTCCTAAAACTGAGTCATCCCTTGTATGCAAAACAGCTAGAAATAATATTATAACCGAGACTTTATGCATATAGCCTTCATATATTTAAAATCTTTTTCTTCCTAAGAAGCCAGTGTATATACACACAGACAAATTCTTAGAACGTGCCTGTTAATAAGACTGCATCTAACTTTGGTATCAGCTGGGTGAAATTGGAAGCCAAGTTTTCCCAAGACAGAGCACTTCCTTGGCATTCTGCTATCCAAGCCCCACATGGTAGGCAAGATGAAGAATACATTTTCTCTTTCCTCCTCCTCCTTCAAGATCAAATCATTACTCTGATTGCTTAATAAGAACTGTCACGCTGACACGTCTGTTAAGCAGACAAAACCTCTTACTCAATATCCTTTCTCTGACAGGGACCAGTAACAGATGCCTAGCAAGAGCTAGAACATGATTTGCTTCCTGGTACACTGACCCAGGTCTTCGGCAGCTTAATGACCTCCTGAGCCTGTGGTTACATCTAGACAATGCCTAACAGCCATTGACAGATTCAGTAGTGTAATATTCTTCAGTCTTTTCTTGTGCTTGCGAGGTCTGCAGTTTACTCTATCTTTCTGTCTCTGGGAAACACAGGTCAGGTAACAGAGAAGATGTCTCCTTTTGATGACCCCCCCTTGGGCAGCAACTGAATGTTCTTTCCAGGAGCAGGCCAGGAAGGTGGGCAAACAGCATTTTCCACAGTTTGGGATGGAACAGGCAGAAGAGGGGCACTAAGGCTGTATTTCTGTTTGTAAATGAGACAGACTCAAGAAAGGAGCTCAAACACTGAGCTGCTGCTTAGCTGCTAGCACACTGTAGCACAGTTTTGTCCCATGTTAACTGGCACCCTCTGAAATACTGCCTGAGCACGATGCAAGCAATAGCTGTGCCAGGCTATTCCCAGGCTATTCCCAATAGGCATCCATATGCTGAAGCCCTGCCCCTGAATACAGCCCTTTTTCTATTCTTAGACAACTTAAATTGAAAGAAAAACAACATGCAAAAAGTTTTTTGCATAGAACACAAAGAAGACCCAGAGTCTGCTCTGTATAGTGCGGACACTGTCATTTGCCCCAGGGTATGGCAACAGTCCCTGCCCCTGTGTCTCTTAACAGAATGGACTGGTCCAGAGAGACTGGGAAGCTAATGAGAAAAGCAGTATGCACACCCCATCCAGAACTGAGAGGTGGTAGGGAGACTGCTATTTTATGAACCCAAGTAGTTATGTGGAATTGGTTGTGTGTCAGAAACCCACTACACTTCTGGAGTAAGAGTAAGTCTGAATCCAACACAAAGATAATTAGGATGTGCACAAACCTTCTTAATATCTATTCTGTCTCAGTATGACCTTCTCTACTTTAAGCCAAGTTTATGTCCTTTCATCTCAAAAATGTTAAAGCTTAGCCAAACTCAAACTACAGGAGACATAAATAACTTTTCTTTAATCACCGTTATAGTGACTCTAAATTTCTCCTCAAAAGGGCACTGGTCTTCTAAATTGTCTCTCATCATAATCCTGATTCAACCAAGTTGTGCCAAGCTGTGTCAAGCACCATTTTCAGACAGCTCAGTCTGACACACTAAATTTATCTCTATCTCTACCAGACTCTTTCTAATGGCTAGCACTAGCTACGTGTGGCTAAATACATGTTGATTCTTCCAGTTCCTTGTTTTCAGGAATCTGAATATGTTTTTTATCTGGAAATGGAAATGTTATCTCTCAGCAGACAAATTCCTGTAAGCATATCATCTGACACTGAATTCACACTTTTTTCATCATAACTGTTCTCATAAAAGTTGATTTCTCAGCTCTTTAAGGAGAAATATTTAGTCAGAAAGCAATCACATGAAGCATAAAAACATTTAAAAGGAGAAGATGCATTTGCTGAAAGCACTGCATATCAGACATACATATAACAAATATTCACACAATTTCTTATGAACCACTTCATTCCTACAAAGGGTGAAGTACAGCCAGAATAAGGATAGATATGTAATCTGAGAGAAACAAGAAATCTTGATGGTGCTAAATATATTCACCCTATAAATCATTTCAGATGCCTCTTTCTCTGACACCACAACCCTGTCAGTGCTTTCCAACACTTCATCGATTTGTTGTGGAGAATGAAATGGAATGCTAACTTGGGAGGGTTCCTTTTTTACCATTGGCATCCTCTGGTGCCAGTAAATTACTCGCCCCCCAGGTTGTCACAGCAGAGAAGTCAACATATTGAACTTAGCTAGACAAACTAGGGCCTAATTGAAGTGTTCAGCTGAGCTCTTATTCCACATGGGGAATATTCATAGAGAGAACACTAATAAAATTCATGAGCATTATGAGAAGAGGCAAAACCAATCCCTTGAGTAAAAAAAATTGAAGGAATTGGCTCATTTGCTTGTTCAGAATGGTCAACAACAGATTATTTTTCTCCTCAGCAAATGGCATTTGCTAACAGGCAGGTTGAAGATGACTGACAGTAATTACATATGCTCCAAGAGAAAAGGTTCAGATGTTCAGAGCCTGTAATATGGTGAAATCACTGTTTTCACTTTCTTCCTCAATGCACATATGGAAGCATAAAGCCATTCTTCATAGAGCACATTAGCAACTTGATGCACAGGGACTTTATACCATGACACCAATTAAACTTAATAAAAGTTGTACAGCTGAATTCTCTCATGCCTTCAGCTCAAAATGTACTTCTAATTGTGTTTGAACTCATTTCCCTCTGTGAGTTTTTCTCTGTAAGTTTTTTACCTTTTATGTCATTAAGAACTGCAGCACAATTTGCATGTCTTGCAGTCACTATGTCCATGTTTTCTAATCGTGTGGTTTTCCTCCTTAAATGAACTTCAACAGAATTACTCTGCATGCTGCGATGGATAGAGCAGAAAGTGTTGACATACTGCATTGATCTCCACAACCGTCACCACCTGCCAAATTGGATCCTGACTTTGTTCATTTGTGGAAGGTTCTATTAATTTATTTACTGCCTTCACTTCTTTCTGACCATGTTTTGCGTCTTTTTTTTCCTCTAAGTGCTTTTCCTTTCCCTCTTTTCTACCTACTACCTTGATTTTCTTCTCAACTGTCTAATCAAGAGAGTATTTTCTCATTATGTATTAATGGCCTGCATGTTTCCAAAGCTTTTATCAGATCTTTTTAACTGAAAAAAAAACACATGTGGGGAAGCCATATCACAGGTCTTCAAAATAGAGCTATTATTTTTTTGTCAGTGACACATTCCCTGTCCATTTAACCATTTACATAAGGTTATCTGCTGTTCTGGATTCATGTAAGTTTCTTTGTGTACAGGAGAACTGGAGGACATTTCTGTTTTTACAAAGCAGAGGCTGAGACTGCATTTTGGCCAATTGCATTGAAAAGAAACGTGCAAGCATGTATTTAAAAGACCACTAGTTTTGTATTTGATCTTACATCACTTGTTCTAGTAGGGGAAGGACTCCTAAGATCTGGCTCTGCCTTGAATGCCAAGAAGTAGCAAGAATAGGCCACTCTACAAGGTAAGACAAACCAACCATAACACAGAGCACAGGTCCATTACAGCTAAACAGACTGGACAGAATAAGGCTGCTGAATAAGGTTCCATCAACAGATCCACCCATGGGGAGGTGGTGAAGAGATCCAGGGACCATCCAGAGAATCTAGTCAGGAGCAGCAGGAGATGAAATGAGGGAAAAGACTAAACCAGACTATGGCATATGCTCAAGAGTCATTTAGAAGGTAGGGCTGAAGGCAGGCACACTAACAACATAGCTTAGGCAGGGAGTAAAAGGCCCAGGTCTGTGCCTACAGGGAACTCCTGATCCTTGGGCAAAGAGTGGAGGTCCCAGATGAGGCTGGTCAGAGCGGGTAAGGCCTATTGGTATACTCACAGTCCTAACAGTGGGGTCTTCAATTAATTTCTTAGTGCCAGGTTTTTCATCTGTTTTACCTACTTCAGAATTAGAATCTAATGAGCTGTTTAAATGTCTTTAGAAATCTGGTTGCAAATGCAAATGATACTTAGTTTATAGACACCTAAGAAGCTTTCAAGCATATTCCTGAGTTCAGTGAGGCCATTCATGTGGTCCACAAATGTTTGCATTGCATGTTAGTTTTAATCCCTCTGCCTCTTAGCTTTGTTGTCTTTAAGATGGCATTCTCATGAGGATTAATTAGCTCACACCTGGATTGCAGGCAAAGAGCAAAAAGTTCTTCAAACTGCAAACAGTTATGCTAAGAGTTATTTTACATGCAGATCCTAACATTAGAACTGATCTTCACACCATATAAACTGGTAGAAGAGATCCAGTAAAACCTATCCAGAATTACTCCACTTCCCTGTGCTTGTGCTGTAATCAGTTTGTTCTGCACTAGTAAGCATGTGGAAAGTCAAACCAGAAACGTTTCCCTATAGCGTTTCGTAGGTGAGACAGAGAGGCAGTGGCAAGGAAACATAAACATCAGATGTGTGAAATTTGATGGCAAATCTGTAGTTTTTGAGGAAAAATAGCCTGAGCCCTCACAGTGCCCCATGAACCATCTCAGGATAGCCAGAACAGAGCACATTAGAGCACAAGTATGAGATGAGACTGACTTCAGGCTGAATGTATTTGCAATGAATAGGGACTGTTCCTCAATGCCCATGTGATAGAATGTTTTGCATTATCAGTGTTGCAATTCTAAATGTCATTATCCCCTTTGACTTGACAATTGCAGTTGAGAAATTTGACAGGGCATGGAGGGCATCTGCAGGAGAAGGAGACTGTCATACTTTAAAAGTAAAAGCAGCAAGGAATACAGATCAATGCATTCCTTGATGTCTGTATCTAGTGAATATTATGCACCTATTTGTCATTGTCAAGGTTTGTTTCAGATTTTTAACAGTTCAGCCATGTAGCTGTATAGTTAGGTTACTCATTTTGTGGTAGTGCTATCCTTGGAAGGTGAGCCATTACTTGCTGATTGCTTTAGCAGTATGTTAAGTCAAATTTACTCTGACATGACTGCTTTGCTCAGGGCAGCCACACAGGTCTGTTTATGGGATTTTCAGACAGCAATTCACATCTTCCCAATGCTGAACAGTTTCTATTTTAGGTCCGTGTAGCCAGGCTTGGCTCAACATTGCATTATTCCACATCTATGCTGGTAGAACTCCTTTAGACAAGTTGGTATAAAACATTAAGAATACAATGATAAAATAGGCTTCCTGTTCTCATGTTCAGGGTAGTAAGACTACCTCCCTAAGATAAGGATGAACAAAAATATCCTGTTCCAAATTGCTTCCTCAGCATGTGTTTTTCCCTTGTTGTTTTGGATCTTTGAAGCTTTTAAATGTTTGCTGTATGTTTCTGAGCACTCCTATTGGATTAGTCTGATTTGGTTTTTCCCACAGAAAACTGACATTAAGTGGTTCTTTTCCCAGCAATAATAATCTCATTTACTATAAATTATTTTATTTGTAGTACCTTGGAGACAGCCTAATGCTTTTACATAATGAAAGAACCATCTATTTTCAAATATTGTATAGCTTGTTTTCAATATTTTTTTCTTTTTTTCAAAGTGGAAATCATTGAATTTAATGGGTAAATAATTGGTGTTACAAAATAAATCATTTATATAAGTGTATGTATAACTTCATGTGAAGGTGGAGAAACAAGGAAATGTCTATTTCTTAAACATATAAAGGAAAATATGAACTTTGCGTAGATGAATAAAGTGAAAAATGAACAAAACAAGTGAACTATGCACTAGGTTGAACTTTCCATTGACATTTATATTAAAGTGTATAGCTGTCTGCATGAAATAGATGTCTGATAATAAGGCAGGTTTTCAAAATCTGACTTGTACCAGCATGACTGATTTTTAGGCAAGTCTGGCTAAAGGGAGGAAACCTTAAAACCCACTTATAGAGGGTGAGGTAATGATACAGGCATTTGCATAATCCTTTTTACATGAACCAAGCAACAGAACAGTCAGACAGGGCTGTTCAGTATATGCTGGCAAGAAGATGCACAAGATACCACAGAAGCCTAAATGGAAAGGCAAACAATTTTGTTTTCCTCATGTTCATGGAATACATTCCAGATGTGGAATTATTCTGTGACCCTCTAAAGCGCCCCAATGTACCTTCTGGAGAACTGAACCAGCTGGCCCAGACCAACCCCGTGGTTCCCACTAAGAGCTGTAAGACCTGCTTTGACAGCTTGTACCAGAGTAGGATTGTCAGGGTGTGCCTCTAAATAAGCCATACTCTCAAGCTGCATAGATGGCAGCTGGGAGGTCAAAAGGATTTAGCACTGTTCCATAACCACTTCTTACATCCAGGTCAAGTATAGTGCAGGTGCAACTGTTGCTTCTCCAGAAAGACCCTGTAACCAGTGGCTGTGTGATGGGAAACAGCATGCCTAGCTAAATCCGGAAGCAGGAGGGCTGTGGGACATCATAAGGAAAGTGTGGATTCTGTAGTGTGAAGAGGCTGAGTGGGGTCTGATCCAGGAATGTTAATGCTTTTATATAAATGCCACAAATTTTATTTCTGATTATGTATTTGGTTCCTTGTAGCTGTCTTCAGTTAGACCTTGATAGCCTTGAGATATGGTCTGGTGCAGCAACATGAAGCTCAGCAAGCTCAGCACCTGGGCCAGGGCAATCCCAAGCACAAATACAGGTTGGGCAGGGAATGGATTGGGACCAGCTCTGACAAGAAGGACTTGAGGGATAAGAAGCTTGACATGAGCTGGCAATGTGCGCTTGCAACCCAGAAAACCAACTGTGTCCTGGACTGCATCCAAGGTTCTGTGGGCAGCAGGTTGAGGGAGGTGATTCTTCACCTCTACTCTGCTTTTGTGAGACCCCACTTGGAGTACTGCATCCAGCTCTGGGGTCCTAGGCACAAGAAGGATCTGGACCTGTTGTAGTTGGTTCAGAGGATCACAAAGATGATCAGAGGGCTGGAGCACCTCTTCTTGAAGACAGGCTGAAAGAGTTGGGATTGTTCAGTAAGGACAAGAGAAGGCTCTGGGGAGACCTTATAATGACTGCCAGTACTGAAATGGCCTACAAGAAAGATGGAGAGGGACCTTTTACAAGAGTGTGTAGCAATAGGACAAGGAGGAATGGCCTTAAGCTGAGAGAGGGCAGGTTTGAATAACATATTAGCAAAAAGATGTTTACTGTGAGGGTGGTGAGGCAGTGGAACAGATTACCCAGAGATTTTATGGACTCCCCAGCCCTGGAAGTGTTCAAGGCCAGGTTGGATGAGGCTTTGAGACCTGCTCATGGCAGAGGTGTTGGAACTAGATGGTCTTTAAGACTCCTTCCATTGTTTGATTATGTGATTATATGACAATACTTAGGATAGAGCCTGGTAAATGTGCGTAGCACAGTATCGATCCAGTTCAGCAAATGCACTTTATTCCCATCTGTCAGGAATTAAAAGCTACCACAAACACAGATCAGTGGATTTGATGCTCTGGATGTACAGCCCTTTTTTTGTGTGTCATTCCTAATTCAAAGATGTTCTCCTGCTGGTGATAGTCAGACCTCTTCCTATCTGAAGGGCTAACAAAATTGAAGCGAGTTATAAATCAATGTTTACTCTGTGAGTCAAGGCACACATTACAAATTATGCATGATGCTATCAAAAAATCCACCTTTAGTGAACTGGCAGCAAGGCTTGAAGAATAATTAATAAAAAGTCCAGATTTCCCAGACTGTGATGACTTTGCTTTGGACAGTCTACCTTCCCATGACTTCAATGTCTTTTTCCTATGAACATTCGATCTCTAGATTCTTATGGAAATAGAATCTCTTCTACTTACCCAGCAGTAGATACTGCAGATGCCTACAGTGGCGTTTTTACTTTATGAAGTGCTGTCAAAATAGTGTGCAAATCTTTACATTCAATATACTCACTGCACAGAAGCTACAATTAAGAGGAAGGGCGACATTGATTTTTCCAGTAAGAATTCTACTTTTTTTTATTCTTAGGTCTCAGAAAGCCAAGTTATTAGCTATCAGCAGAGGTTGCAGGATGTTTGAACTCTGCTTTCTTAGTGGCAAGAAAGTGAGATTAATGGGAGTTCTAGTATATCTCTGCTGACAAGAAGCCCATTTCCATTTTTGCTTTTAAGGGAAAGCACCACATTTCTCGTAATTTGCAAGACAGCCATCAGCTAGATATAAGGAAAAGAACATGTATTCAGCCTCCCTTCTAAGACATGGCATCCTGGTTGTCACACTTACTGGCAAATGAGCATACAAAAGCACTGCACTGCTGTGTTTGTTGAGCAGTAAAGTGCAGACTTCAGTGTACTGGGACTTTATAAACCAACCACTCCACCCTCCAGTCAATTAACCCACATGTTGACTTTGCATTCACCTCCTGTTTTTTTCTCTGCTGCAGATAGTTTCACAGAAATCTGTGTTGAAACAGGGTCAACCCTGTGTCCTTTGTCAAACAACTCTTCCTCAGTGAGGCTTGCATTTGGGAGCTGTGGGCTGTGAGGAGTGAAACACTGCACAAACCGCTTTGTGTCTCCATTGGTTTGTGTGCACAGAGCTATAACACAGAATTGCATTTGCCCTGAAAACTTGTCTGACACCTTTTGATTGATTGTGCAATGATTAATTTCCTCTTTTTCTTTTCCTAACCCACATGTTCCAGCACTGATAAGAGGCAAAGTGATTTAGCCTATATGTTTTCTGTGAGGTAGTGATCAACTCCTAGGTTCCTGTATCTCATGGAATCACAGATGTTCTCAAGTTGGAAGGGACCCATAAGGATCACTGAGTCTTATTTGCCCGACCTTGGCATGAAAAAGTTACCTCTTTTCTGTGCCAGGAGATGCTACAGAAATACGGTGTGTCTAGCAGGATGATGAAGGTCTAAGGTTAAGAGTTTCTGATTTTGTTTACTGAAAGCACAACAAGCAAGTTAAAATAAATAAATAAATATGCCATGTTCAGCCAAGTCTTCTAATTTCCATACACATTTTCCACAGTCACTCTCTGCACTAATTTTAGCCCTGTAAAACAATGGGAGGAAAATTGTACATGGCAGAGTATTACACATGAGGCAGTAGGGAAGCTTTTGCAGCCTCCCCAGCTTCTGAGTCACAAATGGGATATCCAAATTTGCCATTCTTCAGAACCCCCTTTGTTGTTTGAGTACAGCTTCCCTGACATTGCCTCAGCCTGAAATTTTACCCTCCTACAATAGTGTGATTGCTACCACCTGATAAATCACCATGGCTTAATATATCTACATGATCTACTTTACTATTTTGATACGTTGTTCTTAAGCATCTCTTACTGCACCTCTTAATGCAATCACCTTTACTAAGAGTAAAGTAACCTCAGACTACCCCAACTTCTACACTATTTTAACTTTCCCGTTATAATTGAATAGGTATAATCCAGGCTCTTCAGGCCTTATTTATAGTAGTTAAAGTGGTGCACTTCCTTCCTTGGGAAAGAGATATGTACACTGGCAAAAGAGTTGTTTTGCTGTTACTGCCTTTACCAGTTCCTGGAATTCAATAGCTTCACTCACTTTTAGGCTGGTATGGCCGTGGCTTTAGACCTTGGGTCAACCTCAGTGAAAGGGAGCTCAGCTAATTCAAACTACCTTGCTTCTCATGTGGGTACAGCATACACAGACAGCTACAGTTATTCTGCAGAAACTTGTTTTGTCTATCTAGGGAGTCCTCTGGAGTGTTTGCCAGCACAGTTGTCAGAGAGGTGTGTGATGCTTTTTCCCCACACTCTTAACTAGCGTCTCTCTGCCAGTAAAGCTTCCAAGTTTAGACTGACTGTAGTGTGAATGCAGCTATATCAGTTAAGCTTGTTTCTGTATTAGAAGAGAACAATTTTCTACTATTCTAAGTAGCTTTATCATCACACTTATATTAGGGGCTATATCAGCATAAGCACTTTGGTACAAGTGAGAATTAGGCCATTTATCTATCACACACTCCACTGCTGACAAAAGGGCCCCATTACAATCAGCTCTGAACCTCCAAGGAAAAGCTGCAGGATGTGCTGACTGAGACAAGTTTATACATCACTGGACAGATTCACAAAGTCATGGTGTTGTAATGGTGGTTTTGAAAAAAAGCATGGGAGCAAAGTGCTAACAAAACAAAAAAATCCAATAGTTACCTTAGTAACCTGATGGGCCACTACATGTTCCGTGGCTGGTGGCATCACCCTTGTTTCCAGGGTTTGTTAGGCTGGCCAAGTTTTTTTGGTCTTGATAATCCATGCAATTCTTAATAAGATATGATTCTGTGACGTCTTCAAAGGTTTTCTTTAGCTGCAGAGAAGGCTGCACCTAGATCTCATGCATTTTATTTTCAATAAGATTATTCAAGAGAAAAAGAGGGTCAGCTGAAAAAACACTGACAAAACACCTTACAATTTTAATAGCTTGTGTATGAAACTATGGCCCTGTAGTATCCAGCTGTGTAATCAGAATACCTTTTCATCTTATGTTCTCTTAGTTGTTGAGGAACACATGACGTATGTGCTTTTTATGTAGACTGTGAGGGATTGCAAAGTATTTTACTAGTCAGTCTGTGTACCCTGCTGTTGACTGAGAACTGTATCCTCCATTTTCTGGGGAATTCCATAAGCACATTTTCAGAATTGTTTCCATCATGAAGCAGTTGAGGGAAACATGCAAATACCTGCCAGGGAATTGTCCAAGATTTGTCCTTTACCTGAAAACCTCAAGCCCTTGAGATTGAAGAGTTTTCTGGCAAGGACATGAATTTATACCTAGTCCGGTTCCAGTAAGATGTGGATAAGTTGAAGGAGTCAATGTATCTGTATGTGGATAAGAGGTTATATAGGAAGAAGGTACTTGCAGCAGTAGTACCTGATGGCCATCAGAACAAGATTTCTAAGCCTCTCCTAATACCTAATACATAGACTCCAGAGGTGATATTTCTGCAACTACTTGAGACACCCCTCCCTCCCCTGCCTGTACACTGAAGATTGTAATACTACCTTTTAATATTGTCATGAGGAATCATGCATTCCTTTAACATTAATGGTTTGCAACATGCCAGTGCAGTCCTGGGAAAATGTTAAAAAAGGATTGACTCTTGTCTCTCTCAAGCAGTATCAAACTGTTTTGGATGGGCAACAGCAGGGTTTAAAGGCAAGAATTCTCATTTACCTGAACTAGCAAAACTTCTGACATAGTCTAGAATGAAGCCAGACACAATCCTTACATGAAACAGCTGAAACCTGAAAAAGCACTTGCTTGTCTTGTCTGACTCTCACCATGGAAGTGCACTGCAGGCTTCCACTTCAGTACCCCACCCCAGGCTGTGAGGTGGCCAGGCATGTTCTTGCTTTGCTTGCACAGCTGATATGAAGAAAATCTAGCAGGAAAGTTAAAGCAAAGTGAGAAGCTGAAATTAATTCGCCAGTGTTTCATTTGGATTCTTTGCTGGTTTGGATTATTTTATAAGAAAAATATGACCTGTTCTCCTTCTTAGATGGGCCAAACCCAAATGATGAAGGCTCCATGATTTTTTTCTCAGAACAGAAACTCTGTCCAGTATGTACAATAGACTAGGCAAGTTGTGTCTGGGTGGCTCTTCTCATTAATTCAACACTTTAGTCCTGTCTTACACAAGCTTGCTATGGAGCAAAGGCAGAGACCCACCTGCTCTTTCTAGGCTTTGGTAGTTGCATGCAGGAGCAGGACATTCTATATTTCTGGTACTGTCCTTGGCATCCAGGTGGATCTCAGCTCAAGCACATGCTGATCAGTAAGAAAAGGCAATTTATAAAACTTCGAGAGCAAGTTTCAATATCTCCCTTTTCCTCCTCCAGGTCTTTGCACACATGGCTTTTTTTGGTAGAAGCAGTTTTAGAGGTCATGTTGTTCCAGTCCTTTGAACCTCAGTGTTCTGTATGTCCTTTGAAATGTTCTGTTCTTTCTTACACACAGCTTCCAACCTGATTCCATCAGCACATTTGGTGTAGGAATCTGCTCTCTGAGTGTCAGTAAATATGACCTATCTGAACTTTCAAGATGAGTATTTGTTTAATCTTGGGTTCTCCAGTCAGCTTTTCTAGTCTAAACCTATTTCTTGGTGGAGGAAGTGCAAAAGGCAGCAGCTAGTTTCTGTAAATGTCTGGAACTGGTCTGAGGAATTTGGAAAAATTTGGGTGATTTGAATATAAAGGGTACAGTGTGTTTTCTGCTTTTGATTTTTCTGCCTCCGTATTCATCTATAATTTGTGGAATCACAGTTAAAACATGTCATGCCACTGACATTTTTGTATGGTGTAATCATTCTTGATTGCTGCCTCTGCCCTTTGCTAGCTGGTTTCTGTCTGTCGTACAGCTTTCTTGAGAAACCACAATAAAAATTACAAAAAAAAATTGTAAAAAAAGGTACCAGCAAGACATTTAGTTTCATCTCTGAATGTTTGAGTAAAACAAGTCTCCCATGAAAAATAAAGCCACACGAAATGCTGAGATAAGTTTATATGTCACCTTGTCATCTTTTTTATTGATTTATTCCAAAGCAGCAGAAACTTGCTCTCATCAGCAAGTCTTTAGTATTGGTTCCTGGAAGGGAAGCAAGTCTACATTCTAGTAAGGCACTGCCTCACCATGAAGGAAATAAAGGCATGATTCACATGAAATCTGTTCAGTTTCTGCATTGTACCATGTGATCCTCTCCCGACCTCCTGGCAGGCCCTAGCACGTATGCCTTGCTGTTTCTAGTTACTCTCAGTGTGCTGGGGTGGACAGGTCGTGAAGGAGCCTGTCCACCCCTACAGACAGTGCATTCTGCCAGATCTGTCCTATGGCTGGCCTCAAACAGTGCAACAAGGAAACTGTTCTCTGAAAAAAATGTTGCTCATAGGGTGAATGAAAGGCTGTGTTGTGGCCTGGCTCTGGAAATGTCAATTGAGGCTAGCTGGCTTGGAAACATTGGGAAGCTTTCTCCACTCTGGCTATATGCCCACGGTCTCCATTGCATTGCACTCCCTATTCAGATACCTGCATCTTCAGGGTCAGGAAATCAGCAGATAATACCATCCCAGAGCCAAAAGTGCTCGTTATTTCGGAGATATTGCTCAGAAGACACAAAGAGTGCTGCAGTGGGGTTTTAACACGGGCATAGTGTCTGGTAACTCTGGATGAGCTTTAATCATTAGTGCAGCACATCTGGCTGTGAGAGAACAAAACATAGTGTATGAAATATCTTTCATTCAATTTCTACAAAATGGGGAGCTGTGTGTGGGGTCTTTTCAAAGGTACTTTTAAAGTACACTTTCTGGGCAGTCAAATTGGTGATACTAACTTCAGCCACAAACCATCTCAGTTCTTCACAAGGGTAACCATCTTTTCAGTCTCAGCTGTTTTAATCCACTAAGTCATTAGGCAGTGCATTTGTGAGACAGGACTGTGAACAATGATGAGAGAGAATTCACTGGCAGCTTGCTGTCGGTAGTTTACAGGCACTGTCTATACTTAATATTTTATGCAATTCATTAATACAGAAAGAGGAAGGCAAAGGTGCTGAAGTTTGCTATGACAGCATTTGTTTCCAAGCATACATATTGACACCCACATGCAGAGAAACAAGCAAAATGGAAGAAACTGAAGTGATGAATAAACATGGAAAGTTTGGGTTAATTTTCATGTGTTTGTAAATCAGAAGTCATTACACAGTTCTTTCCTGTATACCATTGGGATAATTTGTTTACTGAAAAAAAGCTGAGATGTTTCCTCATGAGCTCATTTCAAGATTTAGGTTTGGTTATTTTTGGTGGGTTTTTTTTTTTACTATGGATGTTCTATATTTTTTAGATTTAGCTTTTGAGCATTTTTAGTCAGCTAAGTTCTTCTTGTAAATTGCAACATCTTGCATCCCTTCTCAGCAGTATTAACTGTGCAATAAGGCAATATGAATAACAAGTCTTTCAAAGAACGTGTTATCTAAATCAACCACATGAAATCTGAATATTTAGTCAATCTTTTGTGTGTGCTAGTACTTAATAGTACCACACGCAAATTCTACTGGCAATGTAGGCTTTTACATTTGAGAAATCTGATCTTGAATGTCTCTGTGCATTAGTTTCCATTTGTAGAAACTATGAGATCTAATTAGCCTCTGCAAATTTTTCTGATTAATAGAATTCAAGTCTGGAGAGATCTCTAATAATTATTTAATCTGATATTTTGCAGATCACTGACTGATATATGGAGCTCTGACATATTGAGACCCGAGGGAATTTGTTTTGATTCATACAGTTATTAAAGAAGAACAAACATTCTTTCTTGCTGTTGAACTGTACTCTGTTTTTCAGAAAACACATCTATGTAAAGACCTCAAGGGTGAAATTTGTTCTATATCATTTCAGCTTTTGTGTTCGGTCTCTGTGTCAGTTCCCTCTTCAGTGAACAGAGAAATAGGAACTGCAGGCTGTCATATCTAAGAATGATGGACTCTCACCTCAAGAGCCACCTGTCTCTCCCTGCTGACTATAGAGGGGACCTAGGCAATCAGTTGAGGACCGATTTTCATAAGCAATAATATTAAAGTAAATACCACCCCGAGTGCTAGTGTAGAGATGTGCCATCAGCTCTCTAGTGACTAATGCTTACATACCACATTTTATTGTTTTCTAAGCATAGCGTACCACCACCAACACTTGCCTGGACCCTTGATATATTAAATTGCCACTTAGGTAAATGAGAACTCTCCTCCTCATGGTATATCCTAAAAGTCATTGACCCTGTGGAGTTTATAATCTCTTTTACATACTTAGTAGATAAATTTCTTTTAATCTCCTTTTAAAAGACAGATTTTCCAAGATATGTATCATCTCTGCTGAAATACAAAGAATCTGAAAATAATCCTGGAAAAAAAGACCCTCAGAGGTTGCTTGAACCTTCTACTTTCCCAGGATAAGATTATCTTTTTCTTCAACACAGAGCAGATGTCATTCCTAACAGGAATTGGTATAGCCCCTTTTTAAAATCCTCCAAAAGTGGATATTCCATCTTTGGAATCTGTAACTGATCCACGTTAAAGCTTCACTGTTTTTCCCTGAAGAAAGCTTTGCTTAAGACATAAGCTTCATTGTTGTTACTACACTTTAGAGTCCTTTGTTACTGCCTTTGTAGTCTTCCATGCTCTGAATATGGAACAGTAGTGGATTTCTCAACACCATATACAGGACAAACTTTACTTATCCCCCTTTCCCTTGTTTTATAGACATGCAAAATAAAGGCATGAGTATTTGATCTCTTTAATATTTTGGTTTTTTTTTAAATCCCTTGCAGAGTATGTGTTACAAGACAATATGTCTCTGTCTATGCACCATAACATAATCCCTTGTT
The DNA here is from genome assembly GCF_000695815.1 of Acanthisitta chloris. Classification (NCBI taxonomy): domain Eukaryota; kingdom Metazoa; phylum Chordata; class Aves; order Passeriformes; family Acanthisittidae; genus Acanthisitta; species Acanthisitta chloris. The sequence goes on from NW_008666010.1 coordinate 24,688, forward strand.
AATCTTATATTGAGGAGAAACTGAGGCATACATAGGTGAAACCATTCTCCTAACTTTGGGATAGTCAAAGCATGACTAACAGTTCTTAATAAAAAAAGACATGCTGAAAAAGTAATTACCAGGTGAAGTAAATACGGAAATAAAAGACACACATATGGGAAAACTATTCTGGTCATGGGTTCAATTCTAATTTCTCTGTATTGGAAAAGACTGTCAGACTGTAGCAGCAGACAAGTTATTGCTCTTTCTATATGCAGAATCTACTGAGATGGGGAGGTGAGGAGATGGATAACTAAGTTTTAACTTGTATGTAAAGCAGTGCCAGGACAAATAAGCTTGCTGGATCATTTCCTGACAAGGAATCAGGATATTATTTTACTTCAGGGATGTATTAACAAGAGAAGGCATCTAAACTAATGCTCCCCATGTCATACACAATGACACAAATTTCCAGAGTTGAAACAATCCAGTGAAAGTGATGATCCTATTCAGCAGAGAAAATGTTTGACTATATCCAACTAAGGTGCACTTGCACAATTTGGCTTAAATTTCTGCAGCTGTCCGTGGTGTAAATGGAAATGAAGTGTTTTATTGGGATTTAGGTCAGTGTGTGTTCTACTGTGCCCCTTCTGAGTAGCAGGTGCTACTGCATATGAAAGAATATAGTAGCTCCTCAAGTCCAAAATGTATCTTGTGTAAAAAGATCCTGTCATAGTTATAAATCTGCAAGTCATCCCATGCCTTTAATCGTCAGCCTACATATGTACTGGCATGGGACAGAGTCTTCTAGAGCAATGCCAGACACCCTCTGCATGTATCATACAAAGACATCAACAAAAGAGATGGTGCTTGGTGTAACTGGCATCATCTTGAAGTGTACCTGTATATCAATAAACATGGAATCTTTGTTAACAGTTCCAAAGTAATACCCTACGTTCTTGATACACAGTTTAAATCTGAATGAGAGCCTGAAATGAAGGTGCTGACTGTAAATGCTACTGTGAAGTATTGCATTGTTTAATTATTTGGAGTCTCAAACCAGACATGCTAGAAAGAACTCAGGACCAAGTGTTAAAAAGCTGTATACACACAAAGCCTACTCTCAAATTCTTTGAAGCTTAGAAAAAGATAAAATAATCTTTTATTGATTTTTTTTCCCCTTTCTGAGTCCTCATTTTCTTCTGTCTCTGCTGCACTGTTGCTTGCAGTGTTTCTGTGACAGTCTGTTTCATTATCAGGGTCATGGCTGAATACCATCATAACCCCCTTCTTTAGAGCATGCAGAAAAAACCAGACCATGTAGTAGCTATGACCAGACATCTCTATTTCTGAAAGAGCTTTTGACTGAAGCCTGCATCCAAATATTCACTGGCTGAAAAGCATTCTTGTGTGACAGATGGCTGATTGACCATGAACATCACATAGCTCAATGTACTGGAAACAATGGTATGGTCAAAGAACAGAGTTATAAGGGCATGGAGAAAAAATGTTTTCTTTTGCTACTGAAAATGAATTTTCTTTCAATAATGTCAGTAGGAGAATGAATGAAGGCTGAGGAGAAGGCAGAGAGCAGCAGTGAGTAAAGCTGAAGTACAATAGTAGTTAAGGAAAAATTAGCTCACACCTTTATTTCAAAATTACATTATACATTCATTATATAAACACTCTTATAATACAAATACTAAATCATTTATATAAAGACAGTTTATATTAAAATATACATAAAATTATACATAGTTTGTATTAAAAATCATAATAGCAGATGATCAATTTAGTAGGAACTGACTCCTTATAGATGCAGGTTCAAGAGTTACAGGTTGAGTTACTCAGTTAATCATCAAGTCTGTGTCTACTGAGACTGGATCTTGTCAGCCCCCTGGATGTACCCATAGGCCTTAACTGCCTTATCCAGCCTTACCCAACACACTCTTCCCTTGCAGTTAGTTGCTTTTTTTAAGCTCATGTCAGGGATTTAAGCCCTGCTGTAGTTATGTTCAGGAATATTGATCTCTAACTCAGCCACAGCCCACTGGATCCCACTGTTCCTGATCTACAGATTGACTTCTTTGCTTCTTCTCAGACCTGTCTCATTGCTGTGGACCTGCTGCATGATCACTGAGCTATGTCTTGCCTTGGGTTGCACTCATCAAATCTGATCCTGGTCCTGATCTGTGGATTTACTTCCTGGCTTGACCTCAGACTTGCTGTATCACCATGAACTCACCTGATAACCTGGATCCTTTGCTGACTTTGGCTACCATCTCTGAGTCTGTATTGCTTCTCTTGCTTGAGCAGTGTGGGGTCTGGGCTCTGCCCTGCCATTCTTGTATTGTGCTCAACTCCTGGCTCCTCTTCTCTTAGGGAGCAGCTAACCCCCACTGTACCCTGAAAAATCTATCCAAAGCACTGTTATCAATGTTGCTTTTCCAAAACACTCAGTTCAAATTACAGAAAAGCTCAATATATATGCTACATTTCAAAGACCTTCTAAAAGGACGTGATTTCAATCTCATTTCTGCATTAAGTACTGGATAGACTTTATTGCTTAATATTCTAATGACTGGGAATGAATCAAAATACACCAATACAAAATAATTCTGTACTGTTACTAACTCACATGGGGCTAAAACTAGTGCATCCTAACTCTTGGTTGAATATGCTGCTAGGAGACATGAAAGTGTCAAATCCATTTCCCGAAATGGTTTTATATAATCCTGATGTATGGAAGTAGCTTAGGTCTCTAGCAGTATATTGTGTTGTGCAAACTTGACATCACAGGTCTTCCATATTACTAATGGATGTAGGTGTCAGATCAGTATTTTAGTGTGAAGATCTCTCTATGCAGTTATATTAATACATGTGTTTACCAAAGCGCTTGCTTGCTGAGTTGTATGTTCTTCGCTAATAGATCTGCTGTAGAGAGTTGTACATGAAGAAGAGCTTCCTGCAGAGGCTCACAGATCTGTGTGAAGTGTGGTTCATGAGTGAATGATACTCATCCATGATCCTCATTCACTCATCGTAAGTGAATGGAAGTTTCATTCATTTCTCCCAAAGAGTGAAGCTTTAGATCGAATTTGGCCTGTGTGGGTTAAAAGTTAATTAACGGTAAGATATTTCCAAAACCTGCAGCAAGAAAGGAGAGTTAAATAACTGAACACAAGGCCTGAACAAAACAAAATCCAGTCTGGCATTGTTTTAAGGAATTAATGAATGAAAAAATAATGGCTTTCTTAAGTTTTATCAGATCTCAAACTCTGATACTGCTTGTATCAGTAGTAGTGTTTGTATCAGTTTGTAGTGTTTTGTTTTACAAAAATAAATTTGGTTCCATTACAGTCTATGCTTCAAGTTTCATTGAGCAAGAATTAGACTATGGAAGGACCCAAATAAATGCATTTGTTTGTCATATATATACATCCTTTGCCCCTATTTGGCATTAATAAGGAAGTAACTGGTATCTATACCTAAATATATAGAGAAGTTGAGGCTTGGTTATAAGTTTTGCACAGATAATAGCTTTATCTTTATTATTTTCCCCAAATATATAACCCTGTGTGTGCCAGTAATGCAGCCCCATTCTTTTAGTCCTACAGCTTTATTCTTTCCTACATCTATGAGAGCAAGAACTATGCTGGCAGGATGGCATAAGTTGCTCAGAAGAGAAGGAGGAGATTAAATTGACAATTGTCTAATGGGAAGTAGTTGAGCAAATGACTGTCTGTATTTGAAAAATAAATTGTGATACAGAAACATGACAACATAGCTAAACTCTTTGAACAGGGAGAATAAAAGCTTGTCTGTTCCCTGAATAGTGCCTGATTTTATTGGGGAATACTCAGGTATGACTCTGAAAGCTGTGGCTTCAGCAAGCACATAGAATCACAAAATAAATAAAGAAATGAAAATACACACATTCCCACACATGCAAGGAGAACAGGGAAAGTAGAAAAGGGTAAACATTGAGTTCACTTTATTTACTTGGTTGCAAATGAAAGTCAATGTGCCTCAAGAAATAAGCCAGATTTTCAGAGTGCTTGTGCCTCACTTAAGTATGTTAATTAAGTCTTTATTTGATGGTCATTACTGGAGACTTCTAAATTTAAGTGCTGGGACTAGTAGTTATCCAAAGTCATTTAGGACAATAGCAGTTCCATGGACTTCAGGAAACTTGAGGTCATGTCCTTAATGGGAATATTTAGTTGCTAGGTAAATATAGACAATAAATACGCAATATATGTGTTACGCATTTATTTCTACAGAATAAAGCTATATATTACATATAGCTTTTCCCTGTCTACTAAAGATTAGGAAAGAGGGTTAAGCATGCCACTTCAGGGTTTTTTCCCTAAGGCAACCTGTTTCAGACATGAACAATCACAATTTTGCAAGTTAACGATTACATAGTGAGTTATTAACTTTTAACACCCTTCATCCCTGAAAGATATGTGGTAGAGGTTGGGGCAACACCTCTTACATAAGAGAGTCCTTCTGCCAAGTTATTACCTCAGACAGTCTTTATGTTGTAGGTGAATGTTTATACAGAGATTTTTCCTCTTCACACAGCAAGGGCTACTGGGGAGCTCAGATGCCCACCATATCACGAAGGCAGGAAAAAAGCAGTCTTGTGCTTTATAAAACCAAAGAAAAACATCTCCAAAATGAAAAGACAAAAGGAAACCAAATGCTGACTTGCAATCCTGTGCTGTCCTCCTTCCTCCTACTGCTTCCAGCATAAGCAGAGATCTCTTGACACCTTGCAGAAACTCAGGAACACCTGGCTGGCTCTCAAGGGTAAGTCTCAACTTGTCTGTGAGTTCACTAGAAAAACACTAGCATGTTGTTCTTTTTTCACCTGATCTTTATTTTCACTCTGCCTAGATAGGCTCTGGTCAGTGCAGTTTCTGCTTCTCAGAAATTCCATCAAAGAAATGCTGATATGCTTGGCTTGCAACTTGAAGTGCCAAGTTAAGCAGCTGTCCTGAAGTCTTGGGCTCCCTTGGGTGCTTGAGGTTTCTATGTCCTTGCAAAAAGAATAGAAAAGATGGCAAAAATACACACTCCTTTATTTTTCTCTTTCCACTGGTTTGCTGGTCTGGAGACAACATGTACTAGCTAACAAGTTCTGCCCTGTGCTATTGTTATCCTAAATTGGTACTCTTTGGTCAGACAATTAGATCAGGCAACTAGAGAGCTCTGTTGTTAGGCTCCCTTTTAATGTGTATTTAGATTATGGGCAGCCTAAAGAGATTAATGTGGGTATCTGGCTAGAACCATACAATAGGTTTCAGAGCTACTCACTTTTTTTCCTTCAGCCAGGAAAATACCAGGGTGTTTAAGAGAGAGGAAAGTGAGGGGTTTCTCACTTAACTGTAGTCAGACTATTAAGGAGTAGTGGCTATGAATGAACTTATGGAAGGCTGAGAAATCTTACAGAAGAAAACTCGTTTGGCCCTAAAAAAGAGGTGTGAGCAAAAAGCCTTTTAGACATTGGCTTGCTTCTCACTCCCACTGGAGTAAGTGAGAATGCCTGTAATTGATTTCAAAGGGAGAAAACCATGCCAGCATTTGCACAGAAATCCTATTTTTTTGTATACTTCAATACATGGGACCAAAGTTCTGGCCCTTCTGTAGCTTATGTAATGGAGTAATCTCTAAGGAAAGGGAAAATTGGCTGCTATATAGACGTGGAAACATTCATTAATCACTGGATCAGCACTCTGAACATTTCCTGTTTATATCCAGAATGACACTTCTTTAAATGATATTGCCAGCTTCAATTTGGCATTGATGTCTTATTTTGTAAAAACAAGCTGTTATCAAATTTAACAGAAATAGAACAGTTTCCATGAAGAAAAGGGTTCTGAATGGCCTTTGGTTCAGAACTTGTTTCAGAAAACAAACTTTATTGAAAAATTGTGATCCGGTCACCTCAGACTGAAAAGCTGAAGGGAGCCTGGTTGGAAAATAAAACCCAAAATGTTTGGAATTGTCCTGCATTGTCCACTTCATGAGAAAAACAAAAATGAATTATTATCGAGATTTCAAACTAACTGGCTCAGCTCATGGCAAATGAGCTTGTGATGGATTTGTTTCTAAAAAGAAACTGCAGTTGTACTGCTCACACACCCAGAAACACCCATTCTGATTCTTGCTGTTTGTCACTCATGCTCTTTCAGCATTGCCATGATGGTTCTGTCTGTCTCTCACCCCACCCTACAGACCTAAACCTATCTCCCTTTTCTCACCATGATCCAAATAACAGGCAGATTTTTTTTCAGACCACTGCATTAGCATTTAAACAGATTTTGCAGGGAGGAAGAGGGGGACAGAAGATATGACAGCAAGGAAAACAAAGCATCTGAAAGCCAAACTTTCTAATATTCCATTTCTATCAGTTGCCTTCAGCATGACCAGGCTTCTTAAACTTAATGTATACTAGGGATTTCCTATACTAGGAAACAAAAAGCCTTCTTTGGCACTGAGTTTTACCGGTGTGGAATAGTTGTGTCCGTGCTGTTAAGCAATTTTACCCTTCAAAACTGGATTGGCTGTATCCAGACTATCAGTTGTCAGTGATTCCTGGAAGCATGCCTGGGAAATGTTTGGGAGAGCCCTAGTTGGCTTCAGCTAAAGCCATACCCCACTATTCAACTGCTTAAACAGTTGAACAGTGAAGGCAGTTGATTGACAATGTGCACACAAGTTTCCTGGCTCTATGTAGTTTAGTAGTATAAACTGGTATACTTGCCCCCTGGACTGTAACCACTATGGACACTGTGCCACAAGCAAAAAGTGCAGTAAAAGTTTAAATTATAAAATATTCTGAGTTTCTGGATCTCTGTGTGGCAATGAGAAAGCTTCATCTTGACAGCTTGCTGTACCTCCTCTCTCCCACTACACATACTTAGCCAGAACCTGTATGGTAGGATGTGGGGGAGTAGTGGCAAGCTCTGTACTGCCTACAGCACATGTGGCTTATAAAAGAAGAGGAAAAGGTGTTTATCAGAGAATATAGTGGAACAATGCATCCAGCCTCCAATTTCTCCCTTGCCTGTGTGCCCCAGCCACCACATCAATGCTTGAAAATGCCATTCCCAAACATCAAACTCCCATATTTCTCACCCCTTGAAAAACAGGTGGGTGAGTAATTCACCAAAGACATGGCTGGGTAAAATATAGTAAATACCAGAACACAATGTCTGTTCCTACTTCTTATCTGTTCTGCTGCTTCAGCACACGAAAGAAACAGGCTTTAGTGGTAAATAAACTGCTGCTGAAAGTGTGAGTCTCATGTCATAATTTATTGAAGCAATGCTGAATCTCAGAGTTTGGCTTGCTAGGTAAAAATCTCTTTAGCAATCTCAGCAGAAAATTATTGATGCTTCACTGCCTTGGCATTTCTAAATCAAGTCAAAAACATTTCAGTAAGGTAGGATGTCGTTTAATCCAAGCAAATGATCTTCAGTGTAAGAGAAACCGCTTTAAATTTAGTGGGTTGTATCAAAAGAGACTACAGAATAACTTGATCCAGTAATCATTTGTGAAGTGTTTTTAAGTTCAGGTCACAGAATATGGCCAGCAGAAGTACTGTAAAACTTTGGCTTTCTGTTCGAGCTATCCTGACATACATTGCCCACAACAAAGCATTTGGCCTTTGCCTCTACAACAGTGCCTTGTTCTGTGGCAGGGCCAGGAATGTAGGAATGTGGCTCCCAGCCAAGCTGGTGGGGAGAGAATTCCTTCGACCTGAAGGATACCAGCTCTCTCCATGGCTGCATCTCTTATCCAGCACTTTACGCCATTTGAAGTGGGTGCTTCTTCATGCTGCCCACAGCTGCTGTTCTCTCTCCTGCATCTGCCCTTCTCACACTCCCAGCCTGGGTGGCCGTGCTGGGTTTGTGCATTGCAGGCTAGCCAGGATGTGGCTATTGAAAGGGAAAATGCGGGAAAGGCTAGAGCTTGACTATATATGCATAATAGCAAGTCAGTCAGTGTTCACAGGCTGAGAATACCACAGTGTTTGAGCTAAGAGAGCTAAGGGAAGCTCTTTGTTTGCTTTTCCTTGCACTAGTGACTGAGCTGCTGCAGCCTAATACAAGGCTTTTTATTTTATTTTATGCTCTGTGAACATGACCTATCACAAATCAATACAGAAAGCCTATAGGTTCTTCCATCCTGTTCCTCCCAGGAAGGGCAGCTGAGAATAATTCATGATGAATAAATCTGATCATTCCCAGAGGACTGCATTCAGTGAGCTTGAAGTTCCTTCTTCTGCTATAAACTCTCAGTAAAAGAGAAAGATGAGTCTCAAGTAAGATAGTGGTAGTAGGAGAATGGATGTTTTATGCTTCAGCTTCAGAAGTGGGCAATTTCTGACTGCCCCTCTGATATGCTCTGTAACTTTGGGAAACATCATCACCCAGGATCTGCCCAGGAAGTAAAGTCAATAATAACTGCAAAGCAGCAGGGGTCCAGACTCTTACTTGACACAGAACTTCACAGCTTTCCCTAGCATCTGAATGTACCAATTTCTGGGAAGCTCATGGTAAAAGAAGTGAGTAGTTTATTCTGTTGTAAAGGCAGGAACTATTGTGAATTTATCCTGTGGCTCTGGATCCAGATGTTAAAGCTGACTGAGGCCCAACTCTCATTCTATACTCAGTGGTATTCTACAGAGGAATTAAATTAATTAGCAAGAATTTAAATTACATCTTTTTCCAAAGCCTGTTTATATTCTTTGCTTTAATCATACTCTCAGTGGGCTAGCAGATAATAACATTGTAATGACATTGTGCCAGATAAGCCACTTCAAAACCAGGAAGAAATAGAAATTGCAAACACTGAACTGGCAGAGAAGGCGACCACTAGAGATTGCCCAAATGGTGCCACGGTGTCTGCAGACATTGCAGGGAGACAATAGGAGACAATCCAAGGGAATAGAAGCCAGTTCTGGAGGCAGGGTGATTGGTCAGGGCATGGAGAATCACAGCCTCTGAGACTTCTACTTCATGTTCCTTATGTAAAGCCATGTTTCAAAGAGTATCTAAGTATCTAAAGAGAAAGGTTGATACTTGTGGGATTTCAGATGGGAGCTGGGGATGCAGGTGCTTTTCAGACCTTATTAGTCACTATTCTCCTGCTTTAAATACTGTAAGAGTCTAGTTTTTTGAGACTGGTTTCTCAAAAACACTCATCTTCATTAAGGAGTGAAACAACCAAACTTGAAGGGTGCCCAAGGTTGCTTAAGTACCGAGTAGCTTCCATTCCCATTCACACTGGTGGGTGTATGAAGATCCTGTCCTCTGCCTCAGTGTTCCCTTGACCCATTCCTTAAAAACTCTAGACCCAAAGTAAGCTTTGACCTACATGAGATTACTCAAACAAGTGATAGTTTGCTGCCAGCTTTTTAATTTCCTTTCCGCCTTGAAAGGGTGTTGTGATGCATAATTTGAGTTTGCAAATTACTCTGGCAGGAAAGCAATTTGACAAGCAATATGTTGTGTACTGCAGCGTTTGGGTTTAGGCCAAAGAGACAGAAAAGCAGTAGGAAGGAGGCTTGAATTTCATTTGATCCTCTGTGTTTCTGAATCCACGTAGAATGCAGATGGATGGGCCCAAAATTCTCCATATGTTGGACAACATGTGAATATGCTTCACTGTTGCTTATGAAATCATATTGGAATTTTTTTCAGGCCATTGACTCTTGCAGACCCAACACATTTAGTGCCTGCAAGCTGAGAGAGAAGCAACAGTGAAGTTCAGGTTGAGTAATGCAGATTTAAGAGACGCCTCTAGCTATCAAGGGTGGCTAAGTCCTAGCACCTTCACCTGTTTGGATATATGTGACTGAAATGAGTGGATTAATTCCAAATGCATAGGAGAGGGTAGTGAGTTCACTGTAGTGTGTAAAGCAGAGGAGATATGAATGTTCATGCAAGGAGTATATACAGCAAGCACAGCATCCACAGCATACACCCTCTGACTCGCTATATGGTTATTAGCTAACTTACTTTACTTCGAATTTCCTCTTAGTTAAAGGGAGAACATTGGAAGTTTGGAGTTTGTACATTCTTGCATCATCTAACAGGGCTTAGAAGGAGCTGTGTTTAAACTGCCTGTGGAGCGTGGACATCCAAGGACTGGCTGCATTTTCTGCTAACTCAAACACTTGGTGCTGCTTTGATTTTGTGCTTAGCCAGTCCCAATAACTGACTGCAAGGAGGGAGCTGCTGCTAGCAGTTGAATCTTCCCCTATTTGCTAGTGAGCATGATGATAGAGGGCTTGGGCAAGAGAAGGAAGCCTGATTTCATTGCCTTACTTCTCAACTTTGAAGAACCAATACAATTTGTAACACATTATCATGGTCACTTTATAAAGAGAAATAATCTTTGGCAGCAAATCAGAGAGGAATGGGCTTATGCATGGGGTCTAATGCATACCAACATATATGTTATCTTGACATGAAATTGTGTGTGCCTATGCACACACATAAAAGTAAGACTATAGCATGTCTCTTCCAGGAAAAGCAGGGAGGAGTTCATCACTATCTATAATACAGATGTCCACAGCTGAGCTAGTCACTCCACACTTCCTTACAGTCAGTGGTGAGAAACAGGCACTTAGCAGAGTACAATTCGTCTTATCATCTGAAATTAATCACCTTTTTAAAGGCTGTTTCCATTATCTGTAAATGAGCACAGGCCAACATCTTCAGCTGCAGAGATCCATGCTGCAGAGGTGTAATATGAAGTGAGATGACTCCCACCTTTCCTGTCTGAGCTCTCCAGAGTATTCCACATGCAGTTTACTGTATTTTATGTTGCTTACAGTGAGTGTTCTTTGTTTGACCTGAGTGTTCACTTGCCAAAGCCAATGAGTAAACCTGATCTGAATCCAACTGAGAATTATAACAGATTTCTCCACACAACAATCCCAGTACTTATTACAGTGGGTTGTGCTTTCTTGAACAGTCTTTGAGTTAAGAGATCAATTTTTGGAGGGTTCTTATTCAAATTATTTGTTTCTTGATCTAGATTATAACATGACTGCACAAACAAATAGTAATAGCACAATAAGGAGAGCTCTGCTTCATGCCATGGGACAAGAGACAGGAATTTCTTAAGCCAATATTTCTGCTAAAATTTGTGTTAGAAGAGAATGTGTGAAAGACTGGTTTGGCACACAGTTGTAACAAGCTGCATGAATTTACTTCATTGGTAAAATCAGCACAGTAGATACCTGTCTCCTGCATACACAGCTAGCTAGAATGTTAGAGGGCACCTCCTAGCAGGAGTTAAATAAACTGTGTAATGCAAATGTTCATGTTTCAGTAGCATCTACACGTACCACAGTTTTGCATGACATAACAGTTGTCCACAGCAGAGGGCTTGGAACGAGATAACCTTTATGGTCCCTTCCAACCCAAACCTTCCTGTGGTTCTGTGATTCTATAAGGTGCATCTCTGAGATGCTTAGGACAGTTCAGGTTCAAATTATGCAGACAAAATATCAGATTACACCAGCCTGGTTATATGTCCTTTGCTTATTCATACACAGACATAATCATATAGGTGAAACACAGGGATTTCCTGAGGTATACCCAGATCCACCCTACCTAGCTTCAGATGCTGAGATGCCTGGGTCAGAAGTCTTGCTTTCTTAACTCAATGTGGAGTTAGTAGAGAAAGAGAAAGGGACACCCCCAGAGACGGACTCAGATTCGGATTTAAATTGCTCTCCATAGCTGCCTCTCTCCCCTGACAATGGAAGGGTGCTGGAAGAACTAAGCACCAAATGTAGGTGCTCTGGTTAAATGGGTGAACATAGCTGCTCTTTCTATTACCACCTTAGCAGTCACTGTATGGCATTCATAGGGTCCACAGCAAGTCCATAATCAGATGTGCATTTAGTACGTCAAGGGAAGAGCATATTTTTTCCCTGGTTACTCAATCACAGGTTATCAGTTGCTATGTTTGCTGATAATCTCAAGATCTCATTCCTGAGAGTGCTGACAGAGGCATACATGGTGCAGATCTTAGGCTGTACTAGCTAGAGAGAACAGTACTTACAAAGAGTTCATTAACTCCACTTGCATTAGGTACTTAAACAGCGGATGTTTACTGGCTGTCTTGGCTGGAGTTGTAATGGCAAGTGGTTGCTAGGAGGCAGGAATGGATTAATCCTAAACAGAAAGGAAGGCAACAGAATCGGCTTTTGAAAGGGAAAATTTTTTATCCCTTTCAAAAGAGAGATGTGACATGCAAGTACTCTGTCCTCTGAAAAAAAAATCCATGATGTGTACCTAACCAGACCAGACCTGCTGCAGATACTAAGGAAACTCTGAAGGTATAGCACTGGGAATGCAGAGATCCAACTTGCAGGATCCTACGTGCATGCCTTTATTTTTGATTGTGCAGTGCAAAAGATAAAGATCTGCTGCCCAGACTAACAGTGTGAAGCACAGGGATTCTGTCAAACCTACTAGACTGACTGGTGAAACATGGTATGTTGGCAGAACTTAATGCATGGGACCTAGGGATATGTTTTTCCTATCTGACAAATCCAATAAACAATTTCAAGCAAAAGAGTAAGGAATCCTACTTGGAAACATGCAGCATGCTTTCTCTGTTATTCTTGGAGATTTTGTAGGGAACCTTTAAGGAGTAGGTGAACTTTTTTCAAAACTGTCTTTTCAAAGCAAGAATATTCTCAGAGGTAATCTTGTGAGGGTGTGGGTTGTTTTGGGTTGGTTTTTTTTTGGACTGGGGAAAGTAGTTGGGGGAGGCTGTTTGTTGTTGAGGTTTCTTAAAGAGTTCTGCAGTGCAGAGAGTAGATCACTGCATCAGGAACTGGAAGGCACTTTAACCTTCCCTTCACTAAGTAAGAATTCTAGAAACCCTATCTCTTTCATCATGTTTGTGATGGAAAGTAGGTTTTCACTGACCCCATAGGGTGCTCTTTGCTGTTGCTGAAAATAAAAGTCTTGTGTAATAGCTAGTAGAATCTACACTAAGCTACTGGGGAGTCCAGGGAAGAACTACTAAGGTGATTAAAGGGTTAGAGCATCTCCCCTATTAGGACAGGCTGATAGAGTTGTTCAGCACGGAGAAGGGAAGGCTCATGGAACGATCTCATCACTGTGTATAAATACCTGAGGGAAGGCTGTGAAGAAGGTGGAGTCATGCTCTTTCTAGAGGTGCCCAGTGACAGGATGAGAGGCAATGGGCACAAATTGAAACATAGGCAGTTCCCTCTGGACATCAGGAAACACTATACTTTTTTACTGTGAGGTTGACTAAGCACAGGAACAGGTTAGCTAGAGAGGTAGTGGAGTTTCTAACATTGCGGATTCTAACATCTACATGGTCCATGTAACTCTACATGGTCCTGGGCAACTGATCTGCTTGAGTGCAGGAGTTGGACCAGATGACCTTTAGAGGTCCCCTCCAGCCTCAGCCGTTCTGAGGTGTATGTGGGCCTGGAGAGCATCTATAGATTTGTGGTTGTCAAAGCTCACAGAAAGGAGCCCTTACCCATGTAAGAAGAAGATGTTAGTGGAGATGTCACTGTTCTCACAAGCTGTTGAGGAATTAACACACGGCAGCACTAACAGTTGCAGGATGATTTGGGGTCTGTAGGCCAAGCTGAGCTACATGCCTCCTGCACAAGAGGAATAGCTGAGAAAAATTGTTTCATTGTTCTCAATACTTGTTTGCACACGCAGGAATCAGCTTTTTTTGGCTTCTTTCCAGCTCTGGGACCCAGCTGCCAGCAACCTGGTTTGGGTTTAGATGACCTATTGTTTAATTTTTATTTTCAATGTCATAGACTCAGAAGATTAAAAAAGAAAAGGAGAACGCTAATTTAATTACAAGGATGAATGAGTGCTAAGTACATTTTCTTTCATATATGGTGTGTTCATACCATGTGTGTTAGGTAAACACCTGGCCTGTATCCTCCTACAAAGTCATGTTTGAGAAACATCCTATGCATGTAGGTTGCTCCTCCTTCTCAAAAGTGGCAGCCTGTGATCCAGCACACATGGTAGTAAGAAGCCCTGCTGGCTTTTGCAAGGAACCTTAGATTCTTTCCATAGCCTTTTCCTTGCAAATTCATCCGATAAATAAGTCATAATTCTTCCTATTTGACAGGGAAAATATAGCTTTCATAAATCTTTCAAGTAAGTTGACATTCTATTTGTTTATACTCACCAGAAGAAAAGAGATCATGTGAACATGACCTAGGGATAAATCACTTTGGGGGCCCTAGTATGAGGCTGTAAGCACTTTTTACAGCGCAGAAGCAGAGTAA
>NW_008666010.1:39036-39339 GCF_000695815.1 Acanthisitta chloris
AATTCTGTGAGTCGTGGACCCAAACAATCCTGGCTCAGTACACCTCTGCTTTCACAGACAGTTGCTCTCAGAAGTTACAGTTTTCATTCTCCTCGATCATAACTACATCTTTTGGTACAACAGGATCTTTTCAGTATGATATTCATGCCACATCCCAAGTTGTACTCAAAGACCTTCCCAAACAGCGGTGGTAGGATTCCCTAATATGGAAAGTTTGTTTGAAGAGTGGGCAGAAAATTAAAATGTTATGTGGTCCACAGTCCTCCATTTTTATACCTAATCCTGTGTTTACATATATATATG
>NW_008666011.1:0-276 GCF_000695815.1 Acanthisitta chloris
CCGATCTGATTTGTATGTGCAGTTCAACCTTAAAAGCTTTTATCAAAAGAAACATCCTTTTTGGCACTAATGCATTGTCTAAGCTGTACAACATGCTCAAATTTCAAGATATTTTGAAAAAGCCATTGAAAAAGCCACAACAGTTTTGTGACACATTTCTGAGTCAGTTAATTCTTCATTCAGATGGATCCAAGAAAGGTCTGTCCTGCCCCCCAGGTGACAGCATTTGCTCTAAGAATCAGAATATTATATATATAAATATAATTTGTATAATTT
>NW_008666012.1:0-2853 GCF_000695815.1 Acanthisitta chloris
TGCGGACCCACCGGGACCCCGCGGGAGAGTCGTGTGGGCTGTGTGTGATCCAGGCTGTGCTGGGAGCTCTGTGCAGGAGATGCTGCAGAACCAGCTGTCGGAGCACAGCAAGGAGGGTCAGTGGTGGCATTGGCAGAGGGGGAGAAATGGTTACAGATGTCTAGAAAACAAGGGAGAAGTCGGAGAAGGATTTTGCTTCCCCTGAGCCATGGGTTGTGCTCTGGCATAAGCTGAGCTCGGCCCTTGTCTTTGGTCCTGTCGCTCATCAGGCTTGTGGAGGTTTATTGGATACTGGGAAGGAATTGTTCCCTGTGAGGATGCTGAGGCACTGGCACAGATTGCCCAGAGCAGCTGTGGCTGTTCCATCCCTGGGAGTGTTCCAGGCCAGGTTGGATGGGGCTTGGAGCAACCTGGGCTAGTGGAAGGTGTCCCTGCCCATGGCAGGGGGTGGAATGAGATGAGCTTTAAGGTCCTTTCCAACCCAAACCGTTCCATGATTCTCTGATTCTCTCCCCCTGGAAAATCACTGGACTGTGTCTGACTCCTGTGGCTTGACCAGGAATCCCATCCCACGCCAGAGATGAATTTCCCACTTGGAACATTTCTGCCACATTGGGACAAACCAATATTTCTGAAAGAGACTGAAAGCTCTGTGTCTGATCCCAGGTAAACCCCCAGAGGTGGCAAAGTGGCTGTGCTGGAGTTGTTCCAGTTGGGTTCCTGCATCCTTTAAACAGGTCCCACCAAGTCAGTGTCTTTGCTCCAGGTGGAGCTGTGGAAAATGCTCCTGGCAGGGTGATGGGGCAATCTAGGGAACAACTGCTTAGTCTGTGGGCTATCAGGAGGTCTTGTGCAAGGAATTCTCTCAGCATAACTCTCTTTTGTGGCTTCTTTTTCAGCTGAAATGATTGCCACACCAGGACCCTCCTGCATCTGCCCCGTGGGATGTGAGGGAGGCTGTTTGCATTACTGACCTTCCCAGTGCCTGTGCCTTGGATATCAGAGCCCAACTGATGGGAAATGGCCTGTATGGAACAGTGAGGTGCCTGGCTTGTCTCCTCTCCCTGTCTGCCTTCTCCCTAATGGACTTTCTGGAAAGCTGCCTCCTTCCTTGGGGCTGCTCCCAGGAGAGGTTTAATGGGTTTCATTCACCACCATTGCAGGGAGGTGATTAATAATTGAAGAAATGAAGTAATTGCTGAGTAGAGATGGGGAAAAAGAAGAGCAGAGAAGGACATTGGACAAAGGACAGTGAGAGCACCTCTCCTAACCCTCTACCCAGCTCAGAGCATCCTGATCCTGATCTCCATGGCTGGGACCTGGCTTAGCTGCTTCCTCTTCCTGAGGAGCAGAGTCACATCCTCTTCTTCCCCAGTGCCCATTTTGGGCAGGAGCAGAGGAAGGAGCCTGGATGTGGGCCAGAATGGGCTGTCCCTACCAGCTGCTTCTGCCTCCTCCAGGATGGAGCGGGATCCTTCCAGCCCATGTGTGGCTGGTCAGACCACCCTGGGCAATGTCTGCTGGAATGTGCTTTGAGGCTCTGAAGGGATTTGGGAGGCTCTTTCCAGTGCGAGAGGGATCCTTGTGTTCAGGCAGGATGAGAGTTGCTCTGAGAGAGGGGCTGTTCCTGGGGCGTCTGTTCCTCTGCCTCAGGTTCCATGGGGAGGTGATGGGGAAGGGCAAGAATTGAGCAGGGAGGAGGTAGGGCAGGTTGGGCACTGCTCTTCTTCCCCAGCACGTCCTTTTTGGAAGCCAAGGCTGGGGTTCACCTGGTCAGGTTCTGTGTCCTCACTCCTGCCCACAGGCAACCTGGAGGCAAAGGGTGATGGCAGAGCCCACTGTGGGGGTGCCTGACCTGGGTGGGGACAGACATTGCCTTCCTCAGTGCCACCCCCTGTCACATTCCTGGGGCAGGAGGCCCTGGGCTTGGGCTGGGGACTGTGAGCACCTTTCTTGCATTCTCCAGTTGTCTCACCTGAATATCTTGTGCAGGATGGAGACCACAGACCTGGACATGGAGAGGACTCTGTGTACCCTCTCCTCATCCCTGCTCAGCAATGTGACACCCATCAAGCTCTGGCTCAGGCTGGGCAGAGGGAGCAGAGCTGGACCTTCCCCTTCCTGCTCCATGCCCTGAGGCTCCTGTCCACAGCACCTCTAAAGGGGGGGATGCTCCAACTCCTCCAGGACCAAAGCACCTGCAGCCTAAGGGGGAGGAGAAGTGGCAGGAGGGGAGCCAGAAGGGCCTGCAGGGTCTCTGCCTGGGGCTCAGGGATGCTTTTTTCCCAGGGGCTGGGAGCTAGAGGCTCCTTTTCCAACCTTCCCAGCCAGCGCTGGGGGAGTCCCAGGGTGCTACTGCATCACTCCTCAGCCTCTTGTGGCCTGGCCCAGGCTCAGGGAGAGCACAGATCCCTCTTGTTTCAGCGAGAAAATAGAGGCACAGAGAGTGCCACAGTCCTCCCTCTGTTATCCCTCTGGCCGTGCCGACCCAGGCAGGCACAGAGCTCTGGTCTACCATCCTGCTTCTTCCCCTCCTGCAGGTGATTTCCCAGATGGATCCTGTTCAGCAGCACCTTTGGATACCCCAAGGCATGAGGTGGAGCAGATGAGCCATCCCTGGAAGGCACATCTGGAAAGTCTCTCTGGGGAGGGCAGTGGCTGTGACAAACCTTTCACAAACCCCATCCTGCAGCACAAAACATATCCCTGCCCTGGTACCAGGGCAATTTGCTCAGGCCCTGGGATGAGAGCATGAGCCAGATAGAGCCCACCTGGCATGGGGAGAGGGTAGGGTGGTGGTACAGACCCAGCAGGAGGGTCCCTGGTAGAGCAGAGTGTGCCAGGAGGAGCAGG
>NW_008666012.1:2872-8571 GCF_000695815.1 Acanthisitta chloris
GTTCCCATTCCCGAATGCTGTGGGCAAACCAGATGCTGCTGCTGAGTTTTTGGTTGCAAAAAGACCCCCTAAGATGTCACAAGGAGCAGAAACAACCCTGGTGCAGTAGGGGCAGCATTCACAGAAGCAGGAGGAGTAGCCTGAGACTGGGAGAGAGGCTTGGAGAGGATTCGTGTCCATGGGGCCCTCAGCTCTGTCCTGGGTGAGGTCTCCTTCTTGCCCAATTGTTGTAAGGATGATTTTAACCCCAAAACATCTCCTGATGTGTTTTCTGTACTGAAGCCTCTGTGTCCAAGAATTCAGAAGCAGACCTGAGTAGTTTCCAGTTGGATCTGCAGTAGAAGACCCAAATTCCAGAGTTTGGGCTGCAGAAGTGCTGCCTAGGTGAGAAACTGGCTCGGGAGCAGGGCCTGGAGGTGGGAAGTGTTTGCCATCTGCTGGAGAAGCTTCCCCTTAGCACAAGCAGCCGGTTCAGCTGGAGCATCCCATCGAGCCCAGGTCTCTTCCAAGGCAGGACATGGCAAAGTTACTTTGCTTCTGTATTGTGATAGAGCATTTGGCTGCCAGAGTGGGGTCACCAAGGAAAGGGTTTCCGGGCAAGGTTGGGTGCAGGGACCCTGTGCTTGCTGCAGAACAATGTGAGGAGGGCATGAGGCACAGGAGGGCATGGGCTGTGCCTCTGGAGAGCTACTCTGTTCCTTAAGGATATGGGAAACCTTCTCACTCTCTCCAACTCCCTGAGAGGAGGTGCAGCCAGGTGGGATCAGGCTCTGCTCCCAGGGAATAAGGGACAGGACCAGAGGAAACAGCCTCAAGTTGCTCCAGGGGAGGTTTAAATTGGATTATTAGGGAAAATTTCTTCATCGAAAGGGTGGCCAAGCCCCGCCACAGCTGCCCAGGGCAGTGGTGGAGTCACCATCCCTGGAGGTGTTCAAAAACCAAGTAGATGTGGCACTTTGTGTTAGGGTTTAGTGTCCATGAAGGTACTTGGTCACAGGGTGGGCTTGATGATCTCAGAGCTCTTTTCCAGCCTTCATGATTCCATGATTTCTGTGATTTCCATGACCCAATGTCTACCAGAGCTCTCATGGAACATTGTCTTCGAGACTGCTGCAGCCCCACAACCTGACATGTAGACGTGTCCTGTACCTCCAGCTGACAACAGGAGGCAGAGTCTGCAAGGACAACATCCCCTGGAACGCCGGAGCTCAGCAGCCTCAGGTCCTGCCTGACCCAACCCCAACCCCAAATGGCTTTATCTTCAGAGCTAAACCAGTGGTGCTGTCCTGTCGGTGCCGGGCACACCCTGCTCAGCTTTTCCTGAGAGCTTTTCCTGCTCTCCAGAGCAGAGGCATCACTTGGTGTGATTTGGCACATGCAGCCTGTGTTGTCCTGGGAATTACCATCAAATTAGTGTGAGAACCGTATCCTGACATTCCAGCCACCTACCTCCTGCTCCTCAGGCTCTTGGTCCCACACTGAGGCTTTCTTAGGTGTCCCAAATCTGTCTTGGGAAATGGTGTGAGCTGCACCAATGTATTTGTGCCTCTCTGTGTGCTTAGAAACTGTTGGTTTGTCTTTCTGCTGATATATACCAGAAATACTCATCTGGAGGCAAATCCTGAGGTATAAATTCCAGGGATTTCAATCCCATTTCACAAGCTCCTCTGTAGCCCTTATGGTCTTGTAGGATCAGTTGTCCTGGGGAATCAGATGAACAGCCCCTGAGGATCTAGACTCCATCTAGACCAGCCTTAATAGCTCCAGATGTGGCCACAGCAGAGACCATGAAGAGAAAGGCCAACATTAGTGCTGCTACCCTGGAGTGCACTCTCAGTCCCCAAATATTCTCATTGCCCAAATCTTCTCACTCTGAAAGCCAATCCATGTTGGAGAGGGTCTTCCCCCAGAGGGTGTTTGGGCACTGGAACAGCTCTCCAGGGCAGTTGTCATGGCTCCAAGCCTGACAGAGCTCAAGGAGTGTTTGGCCAATGCTCTCAGGCACAGGGTGGATTGTTGGGATGTCCTGTCCTGTGCAGGAGTTGGACTGATGATCCTTCCAACTTGTGGATCCCTTCCAACTCCAAATATCCCATGATTCTGTGCAATTTCCTTGTGATCACCATGTCCTTGTGTGAAGAGCTGCTTCTCCTGTTCCTTTTGAACCTGGCTCTTGCCAGCTCCAATGGATGGTCCATGGTTGCTCTGGGAGAGGCAGTGACTGTTCTCTCTTTGTCCCTCTTTCTAGGCCACTCGTCATCTTCCTGTGGATCCCTTCCAACTCCAAATATCCCATGATTCTGTGCAATTTCCTTGTGATCACCATGTCCTTGTGTGAAGAGCTGCTTCTCCTGTTCCTTTTGAACCTGGCTCTTGCCAGCTCCAATGGATGGTCCATGGTTGCTCTGGGAGAGGCAGTGACTGTTCTCTCTTTGTCCCTCTTTCTAGGCCACTCGTCATCTTCCAGACTTCAATTCCCATGTGGAAAGTCTCAATTCTTCTCAAAAATGCATCTTCTCATCTGAGATCTTCTTGGAGCTTCACTGCCTTGTGATCTCTGACTTGCCCCAGTCATTCCCTTTCTTTTTCCAGCTCCCAGTTAAGCCCAGTTTGCCACATTGGTGATCCAGCTGTTCCAGCAGCACACTGTGATAATGTGATCCTCCAGCCATGCCTCCAGCCTGAGAGGAGGTGTGATGGACCAGGCTGCCTTGAGGGCTCAGCAGAGGCTTCTTCCTGCATCCCAACACTGTCCTGGTGATGGATCCAAAGATACCATGTGTGGTTTCTATGAATAGCTGCAACACACCATAAGGCAGAGGTCTGGCAGGCTCTAGAAATAGCCACTATTTGGGATGGATGATATGGAGGAGGTTGTAGAAATCAAAATATTTAGAGATTTGCATTATTTGTCTTGGCAGGAAGGAGCAGCCAAGGCTGAAAAATACCAAATCTTCCTTCAAGGAAAGAACAGAGTTGAGGCAAACAGTGAATTGGGGGAATAACAAACATGTCAAAACATCCAACAATTCCTTTTGGATGAATGGAAGCAGAAACAGTTTGCTGCATGGGAAGGGAGGGAGAATTCATTGAAAGCATCAATGAACATTTCTATTCCTGACAGAAAATATTCATTTTTCACAACAAATCTTGACACCTCCATCAAACCTGGAGTTGACTGTTGCAAGAACATCCAAAACACTCAGCTAGAAGCTGCTTTGAGCTGGGCTGTGTTGGGGTGAGCCACATCAGAGAGGAGGATCCAGCACATTCCACAGCCTGTTCTCCTCCAGTTTTTTGCTCCTTCAGTTTTATTCTGGTCCTTGGATGAAGATGGGGCAAGGCAGGGAGGGGTTGGAAGGCAAGGCGAGGGATGGGTAGGCAAGGAAAAGCAAGACAAGTGAGGTGTAGGCTGCAAGGGATGGTCAAAGACAGAAGAGGAGCCCAGACCTGAGATGGTACCAGAGTCCACCCTCTTTACATTGACACACTGGTGGCCTCCAGGGTCTCACAGAAGAAACTCCTCTCACCTCAAGGCAGTGCTGCAAGTGAGCCCAGCACAGCTGTGTCCACAACTCATGGACTCTCCCTGCTCCAGTCCCTGTGGCAGAGGTGAAATGTCCCATTTGTCTGTGATGCACATGTAAGAACCACAAATGTGTGGCAGCCACAGTCTTTCTCCATCCACTGATATGATCTCTAGGCAAGAGGTGCACCTGCTGAGCTTCTGAATCATTACCTCTGAGTTCTCTACAGTGTCCTGTGGTCAGGGGAAAGGAAAAGAGAGGTCATATCCTGTTCTCTGGCCTTCCATAGTGTTGTACTATCTATAAGATGCCACATGCAGTGCTGTCTCTGGGCTCTGGGCAGTTCCCTCCCCAGGACCACGCAGCACCCTTGACACAGCACTTTTTCCATGGTGTCATGGCTTTCAGTAACATTTCCATGATGTTCCTGCCCTTACTTGCAATCTCTCTATAAAGCAGGCTGAACCCAGAGCTCCCACACCAGGTGCACTCTGCAGCAGTCCAGCCTGACTCCTAATTCCATCTGACTCCATCTCCACCCAACAGGAGCATGAAGACCTTCACAGCAGCCCTTGCTGTGCTCTTTGTGGCTGTTCTCTGCTACCAGGTCTCCTCTTCTCCATGTAAGTCCAAGCTCTCCTCTCCAAGGAGTTCTCTCCTCTTTCTTTCTGCTATATAAAGTCTAGTAATGCTTGGCAGCTCTCTCTTCCCAGCATCTGCTGCAGGACAGAACAGGCATGGCCTGCCTTGGCTTCTTGAGGGGAGGATGGTTGTGGTGGGAGCACCTCTTCCTCCAGTGGGGAACTTCTGGCCTTCTGATCCTACTTGTCCCCTACTGGCACTTCTCCTGGGCTGGTGTAATCAGAAAACTTAATTTCTCTTCCAGTTTCTGTCAACATTCCTGGTCACTGCTGTGTCCAGTTCATCACCACACCATTGCCCAAGAGCCGTGTGGCAGTGTATGAGCACACAAGCCACCTCTGCAGCCAGCCAGCTGTGATGTGAGTACCTCTCCTGCCCTGCTCCTGGGAACCCTGCTCCTCCTGGCAGTGCCAGGGAACCCCACATCACACCCCATGCTGGCAAGGAAAAGCTCCAAGGAGGGCTCTCCCATGTGAGAACAGCCTGGGGATCATCTGAGGGCAATCCCGCATCCCAGCAGTCAGTTTCTGGAACTCCCTATTAGATTTGAGCCAAAAGAGCTTATGCTGGTCACCTCTCTCATTCCCAGAGAGTGGGATCCTGGCAGGACAGTGTCCTAGCTGTAGACAAGATGGGGACAAAGTGGCTTAAGTGGCAGAGAGCTGGACATCTGTAAGGACATTAAGCCACCTCCTATTCCATTTCCCTGGGGCTGCTCTGCAGCTATAGAGGTGTCTAGTTTGGTGGGGTTCACTGGGGGCATGGAGCTGGTGACCCCTTTCCCTCTCCCTTTCCTTCTCTCTCCCTTTCTCTCTCCCTCTCCTCCCTCTCCGTTTCCCCCTCCCTCCCTTTCTTTCTCCCTCTCCTTTTCCCTTTCCCTTTCCCTCTCCCTTTCCCTCTCCTTCTCCTTCTCCCTCTCCCTCTCCTCACTGGATTTTCTTCTCTAGATTTACCACCGTGAAGGGCAGACTGGTCTGTGGCAGACGTGATGACAAGTGGGTCCAGGACATCTTGAGTGACTTGGAGGATAAGACTATCAGTGGATGAGCAACTGCTCCCTCCAAGCATCTCCACTCCAGGATCTGCTCTCCTGGGTACCTCCAAGACACATTTCTGTTTCTTTATTGTCTGAGAATTTGGCAGAGTATTTATCACAGTCTTGAGCTCTTTTATTGAAGCTTCTGCCGAGGTGATCTTAATTTATTTAGCACTTCCAGTGAAACTTGTCATTCTCTTTTGCACTGATTGTGTTGAAGTTATTTTTGTCTAATAAAAAGGAGCAAAACCTGAGGCTTCTCCGATGCTTGGGATGCTTTATGGAGTGTGGGGTGGGCAGGGATGGCTGGGAGGGTGCAGGCTGGTACTGGGTGGGTCTGTGGGTGGCACCTGGCTCTACCCCAGCCCCTCTGTGCATGTATGGATCAGCACTGCTGCCTGTTCCTCCTGCCAGGCTGAGCCTGAGCCTTGCCCCAGCCCATACCCAAGCTCCAGGCTCTTTGTGGGTGCAGTGGGTGGCTGCAGAGTGCTCCC
>NW_008666013.1:0-307 GCF_000695815.1 Acanthisitta chloris
GCTGTTTCCTGTAAACAGGTGTTTCATTAGCCACCGGCCCGTGGTGGGGAGGAGTATCTGAGCCTCTTGGTATTAACGTGATGATTCCAAGGGGAAAGGGCTGCTAGTAAATCCAATCCTGTGTGGAATATTATGGGCCCAAATGGGAACGATTATTGATCTGACAGACCCTGCAGCCAGGACTAACTTGGTGCAGGCTACAGTAACGATATAATCATCTGTCTCTGCCAACTGTTGTGGTTTAACCCCAGCAGCCACCAAACACCACGCAGCTGCTTGCTCACTCCCCCACCAGTGGGATGAGCGG
>NW_008666013.1:437-2856 GCF_000695815.1 Acanthisitta chloris
GGACAGGAGGTGTTCAGCATCTTCAGGAGGGCAGGGCGCATCATGTGTGGGAAGACAAACACTATCAATCCAGATGTTCCCCCTTCTTCCTTCTTCCTCTCACCTTATATACTGAGCATGATGTCCTGTGGTATGGATATCCCTTTGGTTAGTTTGGGTCACCTGTCCTGACTATGTCTCCTCCCATGCATCCCCAATTCCTTGCCAGCGTGGCAGTACAGAAAGCAGCAAAGACCTTGGCTCTGTGTAAACTTTGCTCAGCAATAACAGAAACATCTCTGTGTTACCCACCCTGTGTTCTGCACAAATCCTAAACATAGCAACATACTACCCACTGTGAAGAAAGTTAACTTTACTTCAGCCCAAATCAGGACACAACATTAGGCAGCAACAGCACAAACCTGAGGGAACAAGTGTCCAGGACCTTTTATCATAGACAGCAAAAAAATTTGCCTATTAGGGAGTCATGGAATCATAGAATGGTTTGGGTTGGAAGGGGCCTTAAAGATCCAACCCCTCTGCCATAGGCAGGGACACCTTCCCATAAAACAGGGTACCCAATCCAGCCTGGCCTTGAACACTTCCAGGGATGGGGCATGTTAATGGGAAAATGTGCAAGTGGCTGCTTCACACATACCTTTCTGCACTTGCAAGGTTTATGGTTTAAAGTTTCCTTTCCCGTAATTCTTGTTGAGGAAATAAAATGACTCATGCTTTTAGGAAGTTGTCATCTTGGTTAAAGATGGACTTTAAAATCCCTCAACTCCAGGTTTTAGCCTGGGGGGACTGTCAGATCTGAAAATGATTTCCAAACTTTCTAGGTTGGGACTGCTTTGCCTTCTGATATGGGCATGAAATTAGGTTGCAAACACATGTCATTAGCACAGATGCTTCTGAGGAGCACTCAAACTCTTAGAGACAGTTTTCTCCTTCTCCCAATGTGAAGTCTTCACTTGATGTAGCTTCAAAAGTTCATTGCATTTTTGGCCCTGCTTTGAGATCTGCTGGATGCTGGGAACAAGCGCAGCTCCACAACAGGCACCTGGATTCTGCATTCACATTTAACTGATTGTAGAGAGAGCAAAGCAAGGAGAATAAATAGCTGGGTGAAAAAAATGAAGACAAAATCATTTCTTAAATTGAATAAAATCGGTCAGAGAATAATGCAGCTTGTCTTTCAGAGCTGAGGAAATATGTGAAGGAAGTATGGGGTGGTAATTTCTGTTTATCAGCTCTTGAGAGGGAGCAGAGTTAGGACCCTTTTAGAGTTGGATTTACTTTGCAGCACAGATTGTCCAAATGCAACAATGTACTTTTACTGTAAGCTGTGGGGTAGCTGGATATGAAAAGCAATCTTCTGACATTATTTCATTTAGGATTTTGTTTTCATTTCTGAAATTGAAAATTTCAAAGCTTTCTGAGGTTAGTCATCTGTCTCTTCAAAAGACCCTGGACCTCAAACACCCCGAGGATTGGGAGGATTTGATCCAAGCTTGATTATGGTCTTTAGTTTACTCTAGTTTAGCTTTAGTTTACTTCCAAGTCTAGCTGGGGATCTTTGCAAGGTCTCAGGCCTATATCTCATGGATCCTTGCCCAGCTGCCTGTCCACCAAACCCATGTGCCATTGCCACTGTGTGATGATGACCCTGTTGACTTTGGATATGAAGGGGAAATTGATGGGGCTGAAGCACAGGTGACCAAACAGGAAGACAACCAGAGAAGTACTCTGGGAATACTGTCACTGGTATTGGTCACACATCCCTTGCTTATGACTGGCAACAGTGGTGGGGCTTGTGTGTGTGTCCATCCAGCACAGGGATTTTGCAAGGAAAAAGGAGTTGTGCAGATGGTAAGGATGACCCTGAGTTGTCTTCCCTATGTAGGGCAGGTGAGTCTGATGCACTTTTTTGAAAGCAAGCTCAGTGTGTGGAAAAGCCATGCAGGAGACCAATTTTCATGCAAATGCGAGGTCAGAAGGTGGTGGCTAGGCTCTGACCTGCCCTGGTGAACACCAGAACACAACATGGCCCAAGACTTGGCTCTGCATATATCTGGATGCAAATACCTGGCAGAGTGGGGTGCTGGGGTTGTTTCTAAATACCATTGTAGAGTGACTTATTTAGCTTCTCTCTGCCTCTGAGGAGTGAATTCCTGTTCCTGTAAGGGTTGCTGTGCAGTCCTGGTCAGAGAAGAGCTCTATGAATGTGGCAGCGATGAGAGCAGTTTCCTGTACTGTACTAAGGTATCTCCTGTAATAGTGCTTGGGAAAGCTGTCCAGAAGAATGTGTGGTAGGCAAGCATGGGATAACCCAGGACTCACTTAAATATTTCAAAATTAGAGATGGGTTAAAGATCGGAAGCCTGAAGTTTTAAGTTACTTTGAAATTTTTGTTAGTCTTAACCTTTAAAACTTATAT
>NW_008666014.1:0-10822 GCF_000695815.1 Acanthisitta chloris
ATGTGGTACATGCTGCAAGCAATATTATATCAAGTATGGGTTCTATGTCCCTTTATTTGTCCTCTTGTTCTCCTGTTCCCTCTAATGAGGGTCTGTTGAGCTATTTTTATGGCCTATTTCACACTCCCAAGGTACTGACAATGGCTTTAAGGAATAAATAAGGGAGGGATAATAAGTTATTCGAATGATCTGTAAATGTTATCTGTAATTACAGTTAGAGCAGTTACATTAAATATGTTCCTAGTAATGCTGGTTTATGGCAAGAAGAGGTAGCTGTAAATATTTAAAGACAGTTGTCTGAACACCTCAAGATATGTATTCCATCTTTCTAGGTGTCTACTGTAACTGGATCCACTACATATGACCTAGGCATTTATTTAATTTCTATTTCTCACCTACTCTTGTGGAGAACTCAAAATTCAGAAAAAAAAAAAAAAAAAACAAAAAAGAAAACAAAACCACCCCCCACAACTTCCACATGTGGAAAAGGTTTCTGAAAAAAATTAGCAGATTCTGGAACCATAGAATCATGGAATTTTAGGAGCTGGAATGGACATTACAGAACATCTAGTCCCGACCCCTGCCCTGGACAGAGATACCTCCCACCAGAGCAGGTTGCTCACATCCAACCTGGAATCAAATACTGCCAGGGTTGAAATAGAATCATAGAATCATCAGGGTTGGAGGAAACCTCTAAGATCATTGAGTCCAACCATGAACCTGTCACTGCTGGAACCCCCAAACCTAACCCAGATCCTCCAGTGCCACATCAGACACCTCTGAAACACCTCCAGGGATGGTGACTGCACCACCTCCCTGGGCAATATCCCAGTGCTGAACACCACAACAGGGAAAACATTTCTCCTCACACCCAATCTGACTCTGCCCTGGCTCAGCTCAAGGCCATTCCCTCTCTCCTCTCCCTCAGCCCTGGCAGGACACACATCCCACACCTCTCTCCAGCCCTGGCAGGAGTTGCAGAGAGCCAGGAGGTCACCCCTGAGTGATCTCTTCACAAGCCTAAACAAACTCAGCTCCTCAGCCCTTCCTCACACAATGTGTGTTCTAGACCTGACAAACATATTTTCTAGAAACATTTTGCTGGACTACTGTTACTCCCAGTTTGGGCTGCACAGTGTGCTGAGCTCTGAGCTCCTGTCCTGCCTCATTCTTTCTCCCCAGCTCACAGCTGTGCTGTTCTAATGCACATGCACAGGGTCATACACTGCCCTGCAGTGTGGTAGGGGCTTCACCTTCTGCTTGTGGTCAGAAGGTGTAGGTGTCCTAATATCATAGGAAGTGAAAGCATCAAGGTGAATAGAGGT
Source organism: Acanthisitta chloris (assembly GCF_000695815.1). Classification (NCBI taxonomy): domain Eukaryota; kingdom Metazoa; phylum Chordata; class Aves; order Passeriformes; family Acanthisittidae; genus Acanthisitta; species Acanthisitta chloris. Next base: position 1,326 of record NW_008666014.1, read on the forward strand.
TACAGTATAAATAGTCCTCTCAAGCTTGCCACAGTCAGAGGATGGGGACCTGAACTTCCTAGATCACTCCAGAATAGGTGTCACTATTGTCAGTAACTGTACTAGGCTCAGCCTGGTGCAATGCATGAAGACAACTGTATTAGGCTCAGCCTGGTGCAATGCATGAAGTATAGTCCTTACTAATGTGAACTTCTGGGGGTGTTCAGCCTGGAGAAGAGGAGGCTCAGGGGAGACCTTCTCACCCTCTGCAACTCCCTGACAGGAGGTTGGAGTCAGGTGAGGGTTGGTCTCTTCTCCCAGGCAACCAGCAGCAGGACAAGAGGGCACAGACTCAAGCTCTGCCAGGGGAGGGTTAGGTTGGAGATTAGGAAGAGATTTTTTGCAGAGAGAGTGCTCAGGCATTGGAATGTGCTGCCCAGGGAGGTGGTGGATTCCCCATCCCTGGAGGTTTTCAAGCTGAGACTGGATGTGGCACTTAGTGCCATGGGCTAGTGACCACGGTAGGGTTGGACTTGATGATCTTTGAGGTCTTTTCCAACTCAATTAATTCTATGATTCTAATAATTTTCTAGGTTTCTACCCCAGCTATACAAAAAAATCCACTTAACATCATAATGATCCATACAAAATGGAGCAGAAAGGTTAGTCAATTTGCTCAGACATTTAACACCAGCCTTTGTCTTAACCTTGAATATGAGATATTCTGAGCTTCACCTTGCAAAGTTCTCCTGAAAATTCTCTATGAACATGAAAATGGATTCATTTAAATGTATTGTTCCTATCTGGCACCTCACATATATAGCTTAGCCCATATTTCTTAGTTTTTACCTAATCCACCTCTACTGTTCCCAAATGGCTTTTTCTTTTTTTTCTGAAGACAACTGTCCTCTATGGCCTAGGTAAAGACTGATGAAACTATTTTTGTTATGACCTAGGAAATTATTCAAATGGAGCTCTCCAGAGGCATTTGGTTGGCATTATGAATATTTTACAGAATCATCTCTGAAAATCAGGCCAATAGCATATACACACGGGGCCAAGTTCCACTCTCACTTATACCTTGGCAACCACAATGATTTCCCTTTCGGCTTTGCTGTGCAAGTATTTGTTTGCTTATTGCATACATATTTTTATCTGGGTTTTTTTCCCTTCTTCAGCCCTTTTTTACTTTTTCCCATAGACTTCTTCTATAGAAGTCAGTTATTACCATTGTGGGATGGTTGTTATATGGGGGCTACTGGCTGTGTCTCCTACCTCATAAATACAGGGAGTAAGATGCACACAGGAGTGAGGGAAGATGTACAGAAAATGATGCTTAGTGTAGCAGTGTCTTTTCTGAGGCTCCAAAACTGATGCAGAATGTTAAAAACACTTTGACCTCAATCTTGTTATGAACTCCATGAAGGAAAGAGCTCAGGGGAACCCACTGACTCCAGAGAGATGCCATAAAGAGAAAGCACTTCTTGGAACTCACTGTGTGACTGGGACCAGGAGCAGGGAAAAAATAGGTCAAAATATTACCTACCCTGACATCAAGAGATGAGTATTCAAGGGTTAATATTCCTCATTCTGATATTTTCCCCTTCTTTTTCTTATTGATTTTTATTTTCTTTCTGGTAGAAAAATTCTGTTCCATTTGCACAACATGCATTTATAAATTTAAACCCTTAGTCATGAAAGCAAAATTTCATTGTGTTGAATAAGAGGACTGAGCTAACTCAAGGGGTTCTGATCAGACGTGTGACCTTACAGAGTAGGAAAAATACTTTAAGAATTAACACAATAAAACATCATAAAATATTTACAATGTTTTATAAAAGGCCCCCAAAAAAAAGAATGCTAAAAAGATTTGTACTTACCACAATATCTTTTCCAGCCCACTTGCACTCATCCCTTCGGGAATGAGATACAGGCCAAACAATCTACAGACACAAAACAAAAATCACATTGTGTTATTTCATGCTTCAATATTCACACATTGCAGCTCAAATGCTACAGAGTGCCTTTATCCAGTTTCCTTTTCCCCCATTCTTTCCCCTATTTCTTTTTCTTCCTTAAAATTTGACAACAAAGTAATGAAACATGGGGAACAAAACAGGATAAGAGGAATCACAATAAAAACAATCTCAGAGTATAGTCTGTACTGTGAACTTCAGCTGTGAATATTGACTCTAATCATAAGTGGGTTGACTCTCCATTAAGTGAGGGTTCTTTCAGTATTTGAAATGTCATGGAATGGACACTGAGATCAAAAAATTGTGGCTATTAGTAGCAATAAATCAGATCTGTGTGAGATGTGATCACACGTTAGAGTTACAGCATCAGAACTGAGCTCTTTGCCTCTTCAACACATCTACTAACTCACTCTTTAGCTAATTAAATAATAAATAAAATTTTTTAAAAAAAGCCAGGCTATTGGAAAAGTATCACACCATCAAAACAGAACAGTTTACACTGTTCCTATAGAGCTACCCTAACACAACTAATCCTAACCCAAGGTTTGCTGTAGTGTTTGCTTAGCAGAAAATGGATCTCACCTCATAGAGAGAAAATCCAGAGACCCTCACAGTCAATTATTCATGGGTTTTTTTGAAAAGCTTTTAGGAATTACATATAGAATAAAACATGATCTTCCCATAAAATGCCAAGCTATTCATTGGGGAGCCTCAGATAATGCAATATGAATGGCCATAAGTCTGGATTACAGCCTTGGTGTTCAATAGAGTTTGTTAAAAGAAAGCAAAAGGCAAAATATTAGAAAAAAAAAAACCAGCAACAAAAAAGGATGAATATGGATGACAGAAGAAGTCAAAGGATATGTTAGATATGACACTTGAAAATAGTTTGCAGCATCTTTGACTTCAAAATTTTCTTGCCACTTAATGAAATTCAAACAGCGATCGAACATCTTAAGTCTATAAAAATAAAGCTGAAAATTTTATGAGCACATTCCCTCTCAAAGGATTCCTGCTACTTCCTGTTGCTATTCTCGGCTTAAAATGTGCAGAGACATGTGAAAATTTAAATTTACTAGGTTGAAAAACATTAACCAAACTTCTCGGCTCTCCCCAAAGGACCAGTTCAAGTTCAGTTCAACTTTGGTAAAGATTTCAGCATTGTTCAAACCACTATTCCAACCCATAGAACCAGTTGCTAGATGTTCTTTTCCCTTAGTTTCACAACACAGTGTTTTCCTTGGTTGAAAAAAACAGCAAAATCAAACTGGTTTTAATGGACTGAAGAGTTTGCCTGTTTGGGTTTTGATCAGCATTTAGAGAGAAACCTGAGGGTTCTTTTTTCACATGGCAGAAGCAACAGCTGGTGAAGTTTGATGTGCTGGTTGCACTGTGATTTTGAGTGAAGTTTCTTACATGACTCTTCTGTCTATAATCAACAGATCCCCAAATTCTGTAAGTCTTTTGCCTGTTCTCTGTGTCTGTTCCCAACACACATTTCCAAGGTACCAACAGCAATTCTCCATTTAGTATTGCAGTACTTATACATAAAGTCAAACAGTGTTCTAAAGGTATTTGAATGTGTAAGTATGTAAGAAAATTCCTCCCATTCTACAGAGCTGTTTTCTGCAATGGAAACACCTTCTTCCCTTTAATTATTCCAGATGTTTTGCACATTAAGCTATTGATCCCTCAGAGAATTCAAATAAATAGCTAGTTTCCTTTAGAGCTGCTCTAAGGAGGATAGAAAATACCCAGTTTTCCTTTTATCCTTTTTTTCCTTGGAGAATACAAATGAATAGCCTGTCTTCCCTCTGAACAGAAAACACAAGGTATTTATTGCTATCATCTTAGGAAGCTAATAGTCAGATGGCCAAAAGGTCAGGAACCCCAAGAAAAAAAAATAATCCCTGGGTATTGAAGCAATATATCTTTCATAAAAGGGGACACTGCATTTTGAAATGTGCCAGCAAAATGCTTAATACAACAGCTCAAACCTCCATCCTGTTGTTTACCTTCTTGGCATTTTGTCTGATTCAAATCAATGAAAAATGAAAATCCTTATTTAGACACTGACGGAAGAACAACACTGAACTGTTTGTCAGCTCTTATTTTGTCACTAACTTTTACTGGAAAATTATACTCTTCATCCAGAATGGCAATATTTGATAGACCTACTCCTCTTTTATTATCTATTTTGCTTTGAAAGCAGAGTGCCTACACGCACTGGGTTAAAAGGAGAAAAATCAACACTTGGACTCCCAAGCAGCTTCTTTTCTCTGCACACAAATACAGACCAATAAGGTCTTTCTGTGCAAACTATCACAATGTCTGTTTGGTTTTTGTGGCAGTGTACATGAAAGTATGCCTTGCTTGGAAAACAGCAAGGTTATTCACTTATCATTTACTTTTCTCTGGTAGTTAGAAAAAAAATATTGTGGATTATATAGTCAAAGGTCATAGGCTCGTTATAAACTCTTCTTCCCAGAGTCAGCAAATATTTTTGTTGTAATCGTATTCCTGCCATCCAAACACTTCCTACATAATTCCAACAGTGCACAATGCAGTCTGAGCAATAACTAGTCTGCACCATTAGGAGTCTATATTTACATTGTCCAGCACATGAATGAATGTACCTTTTGATATTCCTTGATGTTAACCAGGTTGAAAGAAAAGATGTGATCCTTTGCTCCAACGTAGAGCCGACTCCGCTCTTCATCCAAGAGGAAAGTGTGGTAACTGGAGCTATTAGCTAGTCCATTGAAATTGATTATGTTGTTGGATTCCAACATTTCTGGAAGAGAAAGGTAATACCTTCCTTGTCAATATGGTCTAATAAAACACCAACTTCTGTTTTGGATTGTACAGATATCACTTTAGGAGTGAATACTTAGGGAGCAGAAAGCAGTGAAAGCGTTTTGTACCTGGGCCCTTGAATGGTTTTATTTAAAAAAATAAAAAACCCAAACTGCTTGGAAGATTCAGCTCCACACAAAGAAAGGTCAAACCATTAGTGAAATCAATCAAAATCCTGTATGAGGTTTTAGGTGGTAAAATTCTATCCATGTATCTCATCAGCTGTTGGACAACGTTCAATTTAATTCAATCAAGGAGATTTGAAAGAATAAACATGAGGATAACCAGCTGATAAAAAAACACATCAAAACACAAAATCTACTTCCAGCATACAAAGCTATTTCACACAGATCTGCAAGTTAGGAGAAAAGAGCAAGTAAGGAATAGCTGATGAGATAAATTAACAAGTAGCATCTCTTCATATATGTATTACTATCTTCCAGGCTTACTGACCAACAGTGTGTTGTTTCCTTGTTAAGAACTCTGTATTTATTCATCACAAGAATAAAACTAAAGAAGGTAATTTTGCTGAAACTCAAGAATAGTTTTCTAGTTCTCCTACTCCTCACAGAACCACTGCACTTGCCAAGGACAGGAATTGTTCTTTAAATACAAGGATCCACAGAATCCTCTTAGCTAGTCACAAACACTACCAAAGTCATATGGATTGTTTTTTGAAACTGCTGAAAAATATTTTTACCATATGGTAACAGAATAGAATCATAGAATCATAGAATCAACTGGGTTGGAAAAGACCTCCAAGATCACCAAGTCCAACCCTACTGGGGTCACTAGCCCATGGCACTAAGTGCCACATCCAGTCTCAGCTTGAAAACCTCCAGGGATGGTGAATCCACCACCTCCCTGGGCAGCACATTCCAATGCCTGAGCACTCTCTCTGCAAAAAATCTCTTCCTAATCTCCAACCTAACCCTCCCCTGGCAGAGCTTGAGTCTGTGCCCTCTTGTCCTGCTGCTGTTGCCTGGGAGAAGAGACCAACCCCCACCTGACTCCAACCTCCTGTCAGGGAGTTGCAGAGGGTGAGAAGGTCTCCCCTGAGCCTCCTCTTCTCCAGGCTCCAGGAGAGAGTGTATGACAGCATTCTCTATGCTGCTAAAAGTCAAGGAGAAACTGCTGTTAAAACAAAAATTTCTACCTAATTTTCTTTTTAAACTCATTTTCCTTCTCCCTCCCCCCCTTCATTTATTGTAACAAGAACAAGGAAGATGTTAGGTGAGGCTTTTTTGAACCAACGTAACAGTGATACTTAGGAATCTACTGAATTTCAGCACCTGCAGCTTTGTAGTCCCACAGATATTAAACCTATTTTCATGCTCACTTATACCACCTGGATTTGGAAGCAGAGTGATCCTCTACAATGGAAAAAAATAGTAGGCAACATATTCAAGGAAGAGAAAGGTAACACTGAGAGTTACACACCATCCATTCAGGGTAGCTTTGCTCCAGTGTTCTTTGCACTCATTTGGAAAAACTCTCACTAGCACCAAAAAGTTAATTTGTGTAGCAGTACAGCAAAGCCTCATAGCATGCACTATATTTTGTTCCTTATTTTACACTTTTCCAGCCTAAATATACCTATACATTTGTACCAGAGAGTACTTTTTAAATCTCGTACTCCTCAAGGCTGAAGTTCTCTTTCTTTCCCCTCTTTTACATGCAACAATGAAATCACCCCAAGCAGTCTTGTCAAAATAATTCTTCTGGCTTCCTGCCAGGTTCTAGAATTTGACTGTATTGTCCTCCAGTTCACTTATTTGCATTTTGTTAGAGACTTTACTAATTCTCTTTACGTTGTAATGACTGATTCAGATGTTGAATGTCGACTCGCTGAATAGTGAGTGATGCAGATGATTGATTGCTTAACTTGTCTTAGAACTCTCTTGGCTAGAAATGCTTTGCTGTCATCTGTATCTGATCATTTCTCTTAGAATATAGCTGTCAAGAACCTTTGTCATTTTTTCATCCTTCTGGGTTTGAACTCACACAGGTATGATTCTGCCCTTTGTGAGTGCAGTGTAAAGACAAGTCTGCCAAAGTCAGTGTTACACAAAGGTAACACTGCTAAAAATGGAAATCAGATCAGTCAGGCACACAGCTACTTGGCTTAAAAGAAGCCTGATATGATTTTGCTAATGCAGAGTTCTAAACAGTCACATCTACAGATGGTGATTGATGTTTTCTTTTCTTTCTAATATTCATGAAAAATGTGAGATCATAACATTGGAGTCTAAGGTTTATTATGGCCAAGAGTAAATTACATCATCATCTTCCCTGTTCATAAGTCTCCACAGTATAACTTAAAAGGACCAGGTGTAGCTGTGCAGGGAAATATATATTTTTTTTTTCCCTTTAATTTTCTGTGACTTTCAGAGTCTGTACCAATGTTAAAGGTAACACTGCTGGGTTTGGGTTTGGGGTTTTTTTGTGAACACATAATTTAAAGTTAAACTAAAAGCTAAATCCAGTTGTTTTCTCTAAGATTAGGACATTTCCCTAGGTTTTAATCCAGAATGTTTCACTTTGTCTCATTGGAATGTGCTGCCCAGGGAGGGGGTGGATTCACCATCCCTGGAGGTTTTCAAGCTGAGACTGGATGTGGCACTTAGTGCCATGGGCTAGTGACCACGGTAGGGTTGGACATGATGATCTTGGAGGTCTTTTCCAACTCAATTAATTCTATGATTCTATGATTACTGAGTTTTGCAGGAGATGACTAGATTTCCAGGGTCTGTTGCCCAAAACATTAGGCCTAAGCATAGATTCATAGAATCATAGAATTTAGGGGTTGGAATGGACTTTGCAGATCATCTAGGCCCAATTCCCTGCCCTGGGCAGGGACACCTCCTCACTAGATCAGGTTGCTCAAGGCTTGATCCAACCTGGTCTTGAACACTACCAGGGTTGGGGCAGCCACCACGTCCCTGGGCACCCCTGCATGCTCCAAGCAGTGCATTTCCAACCATGTGAAATCAAGTTTCACCCTGCCAGGAATAAAACTGAGAATATAGGTTGAGGAGGAAAATGTTTGTGTTGATGATTCTCAATTGCTACTAATTTAGTTAGGTTTGATCTACATCATAAGCAGGAGGTAAAAACCTAAATAATTTCTGCAGTTCCTCTGCTGTTTATTCTAACTTACATGTACTTTTCCAGGGATGAATATGGCTTTATAGGACACTCTGGAATGGGCTGTTGAAGAGCAAAGCAATGACATTTGCACAATCAATACAAATTAAGTATTGCACTTCCTCCAATTCATTAGTCTCAAAGTGTTTACCATCCAGCATCTTCTGTATCCAATCAGTGACTATTGCTGAGAAAATGACAGAAACACCAAAGACAGGGCACACTCCCAGAAGGGCACTGACTTCCATCACTCATGCTGGCAAGGTACATGGATGATCAGTGCTAACATAAACCAAGATTTACAACAAAGATTGCATTGTAATGACAAGAGGAGAATGATGAATGCCTTCAATAAATCAATGAAATTAATACTGTCTACTACGCATACCTTACTGATTTTCCTTTTTTTGCTGTTGTTGCTGCTGTTAAATGTTGGCATATCTTTGACCTATAGTAATGGTTGCCTGTACTAAAAGTAATGGGTTTACTTCCTCTATGATCTGTGCAGTTATTTTTATGGCAAAGATGTAACATTGCTCCACCATTTCTTGTAGCCAAGTACTATTTCTGCAGTAATTGCACAGAGATAATGTCCTTATTTCCTTTGGACACAGTCTCAGCTGTAGTCATGCCTGTAGTTTTGACCAGGAATGAATGAATTAAAGCCAAGCACTGCACACTATGACTGGCATTGTCTATAAAATGCTGCATGAGGTAGATTTAGAGTGGGTGCTGTTATGTTGAAGGTAAGAGACTTCATTGTTTTTGCTATTGGTGCTTGCTTCCCACATCTATTAAGAGTGTTGCAGGTGACCAAAACGATTGTTTTTGTTATTGGTGCTTGCCTCCCACATCTCTTAAGAGTGTTGCAGGTGACCAAAACGAACAGTTTGAAGGGCATCATATCTTCAAAAAAATAATCATATCATAATGAATTTTCACTGTGATGATCACTGAAACCAGATGGAGATTGAGTTTCTCAAGGTTTGTGCACCAGATTCTCCTCCTAACCACTTCACTTCAACTAGCTTTTATTGGTGCTTGCCTCCCACATCTCTTAAGAGTGTTGCAGGTGACCAAAACGAACAGTTTGAAGGGCATCATATCTTCAAAAAAATAATCATATCATAATGAATTTTCACTGTGATGATCACTGAAACCAGATGGAGATTGAGTTTCTCAAGGTTTGTGCACCAGATTCTCCTCCTAACCACTTCACTTCAACTAGCTTTAATTCACAGTCCTGCCTTGCTTGCTCCATCTTACTCTCCCTTCTCTGCCAGCATCCAAGCTTGGAGTATATGACCTTTTTCTATGTGCCTTTCTGTAGACTCTGCATGGTCTTTCTTCTGCTAACTGATGTTTCTGCTGATCCAGTCTGACTTTTGTCAGCACATTCACTTTGCCAGACCAAGTTGGCAAATTTACAGAAGAAAACCAGTCCCTAACTCTTGCCTTCTTTTTAATACATGGTTATTTAATTTGCTAATGGAATCACAACTTAATAGTATGTATACACACAGAGGGCCAAATTCCTGC
>NW_008666014.1:10834-14668 GCF_000695815.1 Acanthisitta chloris
GCAGAAGGAATGTAGATTTGGTTTATTTTTATCACACTTTTTCATTAAAGAAGAAGCCAGAAAACCACAGCTATAGCTAAGATGAATACAATCAGGCTGATCCTGAAGTTTGCTTTATCCATGGTTGGTATTCCAGTGTAAACCTTGTTTTATGTCTGTGTTCCTTCAGCAGAGTTTGTCAGGAGGAGAACATAACAAAAGAAAACCATCTTTTTTTTTTTTTTACTAGCAGGCAAACTGTCTTTTCAGAGAGAGTTTGTCTGTGCAACATGTTAGAAAATTTGTAGAGCGTTGGCCTACGTTCGTGTTAGAGACTTCACAGTGACACAGCAGCCAGGATTATTTTTGTTGATAAGGGTCAAAGGGACCTATCAGTTTCTATAAAAATCAGAAGCAAGGTCTCCTAGTTTCCCCAGCAGGATTCAGACGTGTTCCTGTCCTGTTCCTGGTGGCTCTGCAGAGTGAGTGGATTCCCCAGGCAGTGCTGCTCCTCACAACATGCTCCTGAAGCCAACGAGTGGGTTGCTGGTTGCACAAAACTCTCGACCTTCATTCCTGTGCCAGCAAGGATAAGATCTCGCTGGGTATCTCCCAGCAGGAGATAAAAGATGAGTCAATGCTGTTGTGCCATCAAACAGGGATTTTGCTGAACTGTGAGCAGTGCCTCCCACAACTAAAACATTTCCTTCTTCTCTCGCCAGGCCTTTACTTTGGCTCAGGTGGCCACAAGTTTGCACATGCATTTGTTGCTTACACCGATGCATATTGTGCCTGTTCTGGATATCAGCATGTATATCTTTCTAAATAATCCTGGGTGTAAATTAGTCATTACTCCTTGAGTAATTCTTTGCTGAACTCTAAGATACTAAGTCTATCGTACAAGGAAAGAAGTGTGTGTTTAAACTTCCAACCTCTCCTGCAGCTTCCCCATTACATTGCTGTGAGTGTAGATGGTGACTTCCAGTCCAACAGCTAAGGAACAGACAGGGACTGGCTGGCAATCAAGACAACTTCCTTCAAGGCATTAACCAGCAGAGCAGATTTGGCAAGAACAGCAATATAAGCATGGAAAAGGCACCACATTTGTTGGCAGTTCATCCCCTCCCCAGAAGAGACAACAGCTGCCAATAGTGAGATATTTCATGGAGGTATTTCCATCTATCAGGGAAAAGGTTTGGATGGCTGCTTGGCTGAAATCAGGGGAGCTTGACCCCATGCTAATGCTGAGCAACATGGTCAATGGTCAGAAGTATAACAACACCTTTCCCCCCAACCAGGATTTCATAGAATCACAGAATTTTAGGGGTTGGAATGGAGCTCAGAGATGATCCAGCCCCAAGCCCTGCCCTGGGCAGGGACACCTCCCACCAGAGCAGGTTGCTCAAGGCTCATCCAACCTGGCTGTGAACACTGCCAGGGTTGGGGCAGCCACTTGACCACTTTATATGCAAATAATTTCTTTCACTGCCACCTCAGACATCACTGGGACTTTAGGACTTAGGCCTTAGCAAGGAGAATGGTTGCCCACTTCTCTGGACATGACCAGCAGAATTCAGTCACCTACTCTAAGAATAAATTCAAAACCTTGTTATCAATCTATGGCACAATCCAAATTTCTATAAACCAATTAAACCAAGCAAAATTGATATATCCAATTTTTTGTTTGCATATTTCACCCAAAGGGAAATATATGAAGAAAATAATAGCAGAAACATTCATTTTTTGTTACACCTTTGAAGTTAACTGGTCAGTTTATCAATATTTTAGTAATGTTCAAACTATTCCAATATTTCCAAATTATTTTTACCACTTAGCCTTGGGTTTCATATTAGGAACAGAAGAATAAAGACACATAGAAACTATCATCACCCTCCCTCCAAAAAAACCCCAACCCACTTATGTTTTCAGATAATTTTAGAATTATGCTGCTTGGAAATATCAGAAAGTGATCAGCTTTATCCAAAAGGAAACACAAAACAGGCTTACAAGTGCATGATATCACGTGGTGCAATAAGTGATTTACCCATTTTTAGAATGAAACACGAAAACCTCTGTAATCAGCACCTTTGGGTTTTTGCTATACTACAAGTCAGATAAACTTGAAACTACCCAGCATTTGTTGTTGATGGCAACTCGGTGTTATTGTAATGTGAATGAGATAAATCACCAGGAGAAAGGGGAGGGTTATCTTATCAGGAATCAAAATACAATTGGAACAGAGCCCCTCGCAGCTGTTCAATCAATCCCAGCTTTCATCCTCTTCTCTACCTTATCCTAACACTTGCCAATCACCTGTTTTCACTGAACTCTACTGAAAGGAGGGGGAAAAAACAGAACCATTTTTCTTTTAAGTCAAACTTTCGTTTCTGAGAGGACATCAGCTCAGGAACACAGCTCAGGGAACTATCACAAGTTATGAATTAGAGGTAGCTAGGACAAGATATACAGGTTTTTGTGCACTGCTGATGTAAACCAAAGATTTTAAATGAAACACTCCTGCCTACCTTCCACTGCAGCAAAGAGGGTCATGAGCATACTGTGATTAAAACCAGATACTCGGAAGGAGGAATGTTATACCAATGTTTTGTTTCAGTTGCACCAGTGTAAGCATGGAATCCTTTGACTTCAAAATACTGATGCATGTGGTTTTTATACTGTAAAGCTGAGAGAAGATTTTAGCTCATTAATGTCAGCGCTATTTAGTTACATGACAGCCCCTAAAGTGTCTTTGATTTGAGTAATTGAAGGGGTCACATGATATTTCAAAGACAAAAAACATTTAGGATTTTAAAGCCGACCTGTTTTCCCTTTATTATTTGCATTATTTGTCCTTTTCGTCTCTGAAAGTGAATCCAGATTATCCCTATTGTTCCGCTGGTTTCTTTTAAAACATGAGAAATATTAACCTCTGAGCAAAACAAAGCCTTGTGAAGTTTGGTTTCTGACATTTATAGCATCATTGAATCATAGAATCAACTGGGTTGGAAAAGACCTTATGAATTTGGCTTTGTGGTAAAGGTTATGACACATTTTGAACTGTGACTTTCACAAGTATTTAAACACAACTTTGTTACAAAATCACAGACACAGATTATCCATATTATCTATAGCATTTTGTGTGTGTGTGAGGAACCAGGCAGAAATATATGATGACAAAACCAGACCAGGATCTGCTTTTACTGAGGTGTTATCTAAGGAAGAATTTCTCTGCCTTGAGATTTGAGTAGGTAACATCTTTGCTACCTCCCATTTGTGCTGCTCTAAGAAACACTCAGAATGAAAGTGATGTGTCATCCCAATGAGCACTCAGATGTTAAGGACACCTGTAACTCCAAAGGTTTTGAAAATATGCAGAATTATATGGCAAAATACTTCTCTATAATGGATAATTTATCAACAGGTTAACTCAAAGAGTAGAAACACTGTAGGTATATTAACTCAGCCATCTGCCTTGGGTAATAGATCCTCTGTGAGCTTGGTTAGCCCAACTTGGCACTGCATGATCCTAAATTGCATCATCTGAGCTAGCACAGGTGAACAGCCAGTGAAATTCCACTCATTAAGTAACTTAGCTATCAGATCTAGTTAGAAGTGAAACAATTTTCAGCTGTTTCTATGATACTTCTGGAAAGTTAGCCTTCAAGGAGCAGAACTGATACTGGTTATCAAGAAAGTAACTGTGTGGGTAGTTGTCATTTCAAGGAGCCATTACCTTATCTGCAATCAGTAGCAGCCTTGTCTCATTAAATATTGTATCACAGAGGCAAGAACAGCTTTGCAATGACTAATGCACAGACACTTGTTTTCCTGGGGCATAAATGTATTGCATCTGGC
>NW_008666015.1:0-513 GCF_000695815.1 Acanthisitta chloris
ATGGGGGAGGATCCTGCTCAGCCGCGACGATACAAGAAGAAAAAAAAGGAGACCCCAGGGGAGGGACCCCCCGAGTCCCCCACCAACGACGTGAGTGTCTGCGGACCCCCGAATTTTGGGGAGCCGTCCCTGCACACCTGAGACCCCCAAACACCTGAGACCCCCAAACACCTGAGACACCAAATACCTGAGACCCCCAAACACCTGAGACCCCCAAACACCTGAGACACCAAATACCTGAGACCCCCAAACACCTGAGACCCCCAAACACCTGAGACACCAAATACCTGAGACCCCCAAACACCTGAGACACCAAATACCTGAGACCCCCAAACACCTGAGACACCAAATACCTGAGACCCCCAAACACCTGAGACACCAAATACCTGAGACCCCCAAACACCTGAGACACCAAATACCTGAGACCCCCAAACACCTGAGACACCAAATACCTGAGACCCCCAAACACCTGAGACCCCCGAATTTTGGGGAGCCGTCCCTGCACACCTGAGA
>NW_008666016.1:0-2605 GCF_000695815.1 Acanthisitta chloris
GGCGCGCGGGGGGCGTGGGGCCCCCGGTCCCGGTGGACCCTCGGCCCTGTGTCACATCGCCCCTGTGTCCTCTCGTCATCGCCTCGCCCCGGGCGACCCCAGAGCGGAGAGGCGACTTCCCGCTGTTCTATCCCGGCACGGCCAGGTCCTTACCCCGGCCCAGGTGCGGTGCGCCTCCCGCAGCACGGCCGCTGGCTGCAAAGGAACACACCGGCAGCACCCCGAGCGTCCCCCGGGCCAAGGCTGGGTCTCACGAAGTGGATTTCAAACACTCCCCCCCCTCTTCGTGGTGGTGGAGAGGATGGGGGTAAAATAGAGACCTCCCCAGCACATGCCCAGCGCAACTCCTGCGAGCACTTTCAGTGCCCCATAGCTCTGGCTGGAGTAAAAGCTGAGTGAGAAGCTTCTGTATTTTGCAAAACAATGTGAATCAATGATAGGAAAGCACAGGATGAGAAGGAGGTGAATCCATTTGCTGCTGTAGGTCAAGCACACTTCATAGAATCGTAGAATCAACCAGGTTGGAAGAGACCTCAAAGATCATCAATTCCAACCCTACCATCATTACTAGACCATGGCACTAAGTGCTACATCCAGTCTCATCTTGAAAACCTCCAGGGATGGTGAATCCACCACCTTCCTGCCTTCCCCTCCCAACATGAAGCTTCTGGAAGGCAAAACCCACTTTGGGGCAAGAGACCTGGGCACACCAAACCCAACATGAGTCCCGATTGTGTGCATTGATCTGCCACTGGTGCTCGTGCAGCCTTCCTAAGGATCAGGCTGTGCACTGAGGCAGATGCCTGCAGGGCCAGGCTCTTGACCACAGGATGGGACAGGCCCTCCAAGGCTGCTGAATGATGCTCAGGGCTTTTGGGGACAGTTCTTCCCTCTGTTTGCTTTCCCAGTGAGCAGTATCTTGCCATATGCTAACAAGTGAAGTTTAGTGCAGAGACTGTGTGGATTCCACCTGTTGCTCCATGCTGCTGCTCAGATTTTGCCAGCAAAGTGGATAACCAAGCGCAGTTACTTCTTGCATTACATTCAAACGCAGAACATACAACATCTGCCATGCTTCTGACACATGTCCATGCACAGGCATATACAGAGTATTTGCCCCATTATTTAAGTACTAAAAAAGCACAAATACAGTGTTTCTGAAGGGAAGTTTTGACCTCAGCTCCACTTAGCCACCCCCCAGACTGTGTATATATATGTGCATACATACGTGCATGTGTTTCTTCAGACCGCATAATTTAATCTTCTTAGATTCATATTATATAATGCGAGCGTATGTGGGTGTTTCAC
This sequence comes from Acanthisitta chloris, assembly GCF_000695815.1. Lineage (NCBI taxonomy): Eukaryota > Metazoa > Chordata > Aves > Passeriformes > Acanthisittidae > Acanthisitta > Acanthisitta chloris. Next base: position 1,309 of record NW_008666016.1, read on the forward strand.
ATCAGGCTTCAGCAAGCTGCTGTTTTCTGCCAGATTAGAATGAATCACAAGGAGTTGATCGAGCCCCTGCAGATGTGTGGAAATTCAGGTGGGTGTGAGTGAGCTCCCTGCAATGGACCACCAGTAATTTACCACAACGTTAATGGGAGGGAGGCAGCAGAGTGGACTCAGAGCACACAGTCCCTTTGCCTGCCTTGAGCCTCCTGATAATGAGGCCTGGAGCCAGGGAAAGGAGTAAGAAGGCAACCAAGTCTCCAAGTGCCTGGGAAACAGCTTCCCTGTGTTTTCCTGGCCCATCATCTGGGATCCCCTCTCCCTGCTGTGTACCCTGGGACACACACTCGCTTACTGTCTTTGCTAATTTCTGCACTATGAGAAAGCAAAAACTTGACTTATAAAAGACTTTTTTGAAGCTGAAAGGTGTAAGTCAGTGCGTGGTGCTACATGTGGAGACTGGGAGACCGCTCAGGGAGGAGGAGAGACAGAGTGCTGCTTCAGGCAAGTCTCTTAAAATTAACTTTACAGCCTGTTCCTAAAGCCTTCACCTCCTACTGTGTCCAGCTGAAATGTGGATCATGAGGTGGGGCCATAGCTCAATTCCCTGGAATATTTCATCAGAAACAAACACACCTGTCTCCCTCAGATATACAAACACTTGCTATGGATTCCGTGGTGTTGTCTGTACAAAACAAAAGCCAATGAAAAACCCCCATGCCCCAAGTCCCTCTTGCACTAGGCATACCTACTTGTCTCTCTAAATGCCCTCCTACACACAGCAGGGCTTGAGGTTGAATGGCTTTCCCCCCTTGGAAAGCATGTTCCTTTGGATATCTAGTTCTTGACACATTTGAGCCCCAAAGGAGAATGAGACACAGGACCAGGGCTCACCCTCCCCTCCATTCACCCTCCAGGGCTCCTGCAGCCACTGCTGAGATAAAGCAACTTGGATCAACTCTTCAGCCTGTCCTCTGGATGTCTGCCTTGCCATTCCCGCTGGCATGGCCAGATAGTTTTGAGTTTCTACCTAGATAACAGCCTTTTAGGGGATGGGGGGATAGCATCAAACAAAAGTCCCCAGGTGTCTATGTGCTGAGTATGCAGATTACTTCCCAGCAACTTGGTGAGAACATCAGCCCTGGCCCTGGCCAATTCCCATCAGGAGGCCTGGGGATCGGTGTTTTTATTTCTTGCTTTGGCTATAAGCCATGGCAAGATTTATTCATGTGATTAACCATAAGCATGTTAATAGTCCTTTTGAAAGCAAAGGCACAACTCCCGTGATTTTCATCAACCGCTC
>NW_008666016.1:2636-15994 GCF_000695815.1 Acanthisitta chloris
CATCCCCAGAAGTGTAATATTTCGTGGCCCTTTCCCTGAGGGAAGTCTTGGTGAAGGTATTCAGGTATCCCAGGGATGGGAGATGTTTTATGAGCCTGAGGAGGTGTTTTCCATGCAGAGGAATTGTACTATAATAGCTGTGCCTCCTTCTGCTTTGCTTGCCCCAGTCAGGTGTGAAAAGTTGGAGTTATAGAGGTGGAGCAGGAGGGGCTGTTGTACCCACCTGCAGCTCCTACCTAGCTAAGAACAAGTTTTCCCTTGTAGTTAAGCCTTTATAGCAATGTCTGGGCTGAAAGTGAGGGAGCCCCATTAACCCCTGAGCTGCTGAGCTGCCCCCTTGGCAATAAATGTGTCCAAGCAATCAGTTTTCATTACATCCCAGATCCTAAAATGCCAAATCCTCTTTCCTCCCAACGGAGTTTCCTGCCATCCATGGCTCCACAAACACAAAGCAATACATGGGAAGAGAGAATAAAATGGGATCAGATCAAAGTATTTAATTGCAAATGAGAATGAACCCCCACCTCTTTCTCTGCTCTTGTGAAGGGAGCAAGATACAAGCACTTCAAATTGGCATTTTTTTTGTCTTTTGTTTTCAGCCAGTTCTAGTAAATGGAGCCCAGCCTGCTCTGATTTCCACTTCTTTCCTCATCTCAAGTGCTCACCAGATCCCTGTTTCACAGCTGTGTGTTTTTTCACTAAACATTTGGGACTACATGGTTACCTGTGGGCATGAGCTGCAGCACTTGGGCTCTCAGCTGAGGTAAACTGCTTTTCAGGGCACTGAGCTGATTGAAACCAGATGAGCCCTCATGCCTTTTTTGTGGACTTCAGTTAATTTTATGAATCTCTATAATATTTTAGTTTCTTCGGGCAGCATCAAGCAACAGCATACAAACAAGTGGTAACAGCCATTCACTCATATGTCATGAATCAGCAGCAATCAGCATGATGATCACTATCACTGTCACTATCACTATCATGATGGATCACTATCCTCGCAGAAGACACTTGTGCATAAGCAGAGCCAATGAGAAATAAAACTACTGGGGGGTCATTTTTTCCATATTTACCCCTAACCTGCTTGTAATGCAAGAGTTTTCTTTACATTTGCCTTCAGCCATGCAAACATAACATACTACTCCTCCGGATTTAGATCCAGCGGCCACACAGGCTGACCTCATGATAGCTGGCAGCACTGGCATCCCAGCCCCTCTGCAGCCAAGCACGTTGCCACCTCCCTTTTCTGAGGGGGCAAGTAAGGCTGCATGAGGCGACGTGACCAGCACAGGGTCATCCTTAGGGTCACCTCCATTTGGGAGTGCAGCTCTCTCGCTCTTGTCTCCCAGCCAGTGTTGCAAATCCTACAGGGAAAGTTTCCTAGTGAAAAAATAAACTCTACCCACTTGGAATTCAAAAACAAAACCATGGAAACATTTCTCTCCATCCTAATGTTTTGCAAAAAGTTATTTTAACAAATTTAAATTTGGGCCTTGATTTAACCATCTGGTGCCCTTTGAAATAGTTGAATCCTGGCTGTGGCTGCAACGATGTCGGAGCCAGGCCTTGAGCTCTGGCTTGCCTGACACCCCACCAGCACCCAGGACATTAAAGCCCCTCTCCTCAGCTGAGAGATGGTCAGTCTCTCCCCAATTCCTGGTACCTGCACACATGGGAGCTGGTGTGCAGCATGCAGGAGCTTGCTTTGCTTCCCTATGTTTCATGGCCCCCTGACAAATAGGTTGCATGCCCAGGGATGCTACAGACAGGTTGAAACTGCTGTCACCCACAGTCCATCACCTTGGTGGCACCACCAGAGACTGTCCGTGTGTCTCTGCCCAGCAAAATGCTCCTAAAAGGCAGTCACTACATCTCAAACAAACTCCAGGCTGTCCCTGCATGGCCCTACCTGTGCATGACCTGGCACAAACCCTCTTGCTTGTGGCATGCTGTCTATTTATTTCCTTGGAAAAAAATAGGCTCTCACAGTGTCATTCTTTCCAGCCACTTTCCGCATAGCATTGCATTTTGCAGTGACTTTCAGATCATGCTTGAGAAGAAAAGGACACTCAACGTGTAGCTGTCCTGCCCTGTGTGCCTGGTTGTGAGGCAGGTTGGAGAGCAGAGGAAAATGGGGTTTGTACTCTGTTGAAAAGTGAGAAGGATGGATGTGGCTGGCAGAGTGGAGGGGTTTGATTTTATGGACCCAGGTGGGCTGCTAAGGGGCTAGGAATGGGATCTGTTTTTGCAAGGTTGCCTCTGGTTTCATTTACACTGACCTCCAAGAAGGAAGGGGCCATGGTGGAGTCAATTCCAAAGCCCTCTGGCAAGAGTAGCTCAGGGTGGCTCAGCAGGTTACCATCCAGCTCTGCAGGCCCAATTCAGCAAAGCACTTAAGCTTGTCCTCATAATTAAGCTTGTGCTTAAGGACTTATCTGAATTTGGGTCTCTCCTTGCATGGTGATAACTACCGTAGATAACCATCAGGAGAGTGGAGGGGCCAGCAGTAGAGGGGAGGGAAGGATGGAAGACATGGTCACATCTGTGTCTCAAGAAACTGAAAATATGATGACGCTGCTTTTAACATGGTTCTCCCCACTTTCCTTCTCTGTTGCTAGAGATGGCACAGCTCGTTAGCCCCATGTCCACCCTGGCCACTGTTTTACCCAGTGCCTGGTCCTTGTTTCACTCAACCCTGCCTGGGACATGTCCCCATATAGTCTGCAGGCTTCCTGAGCACATCTGTCACTTGGGGCTGGTCTCTATGACTCTTCCCTGGCTCTCTCTCTTGCCCATTGCTCCTACCAGAGAGGCAGAGTTTCAGGGCCATTTTGCAATATGTCCACAATCCGGAGAACTGGGCTCAAAACCCCAGGGAAGGGGGTTTGATGGGGACCTCACATGGCTTAGGTGTTTCACCAGCACCTCCTTCAGGTTCCTGCAAAAGGAGGCATCACAGCATCACATAACCACAGAATCACATAATTAGTCCGGTTGGAAAGGACCACAGTGGGTCATCTAGTCCAATCTCCCTGCTCAGGCAGAGCCATCCTTCTGCTGATCCCTGATGGCCCTCACAAGAGATCTGCTTCAAAACAGCATGGATGAGCAGCAGAGCCCCATGTTCAGGGGAGGGGGACATGTCCTTGCTGAACTGCTCTGGAGATGTACTGAGAACCCAGCATCCACAAGGAAGCCAGCAGGAGATGTGAGCTCTCAGTGCAGCTCCAGATCATGCCAATACAAAAGGACACATTAAGAACAAAGGGTGTCTGGGTTAATATTTATATTCTGTCAAGGGAACAGAAATGCCTTTTGGCTGGAATCAGTGTATGGAAGATATTTTCATTTTAAAAATTGAATCATTTACTGAATCACTGCATTTCCCCTTTTCATGATGCTAGAGTTTTATTTATTGTTGGGTTTATTTTTTAACAGGGTCTGTTTTTAACAGGGTATATATTTCAACAGGATTTATTTTTTTTAACACTGGTATTTGTTTCCTATTTTTAATCTATTGGCCAGATGATTAGTTCCTTGAGAAGAGTTGACCCTAAAGGCAACACCAGCCCTTCCCAGTTTCTGACACATCACTTGCAAGCACCAGGGAGACAGTGGGGTCCTGAGAAACACTGAGGAGAGTCTCCTGCCTAAGAGGGAGAGAGACAACATATAAATCAAGAAAGCACCAAAGCACAGCAGCTGACTGGGGGTATTTGTTGCTTCTGTAGTATCTCATCTCTGCTGTTGTATTTGTTTGGTTCTGGTGCTGTAATTAAAGCTGTGACCGCTGCTATCATAGCACAAAGCAGCTTTTACACCAGTAATGCTATTTTTGCACCAAAAGAGGACTAATATTTCCAATGTCAGGCACATCTGTTCCAGTAGAAATGAGCAAATACTCTAGCTTTGGCTGCTCTAAGTGCAGGTAAACCTCTGTCCCCATCACAAAGCATGGGAGGGGCTGAACAGGTGGGTGCACAGCAGCCCCCAGGACTAGTCCACCCATAGATACAGGATAGATGGGTGCACAGCTAGTCCATCAGGGCTAGCTTTGTTAAGAAGAGTTGAAAGAACCAAGGAGAGAAAATCAGTACTGAAAGTTTAGTACTGAAGTTAGAGGATAGTTGCTCATCCAGCACTGAGCCCTAAGCTCCACTGCTTGTGGGATAAAAGCCAGACTCAGTAAGAGCTATGGCCACAGTGCAGATGAAGGGCAGAGGACAACTTGAACCAGGATGTGCTGGGTGGTCTGGCTCCTCACAGACATCCAGCTCCTCTGGGTTTGTGGTAGGTCCCTGCTCTGACCCAGTCAGACTGACCAAGTCAGAGTCCCTGACTGAGTCCTGGCAATGCTTGTCTCCACTTTCTCTCCTGCACGTGCACATGTTTGCAAGATCCAGTACAGTCCCGTGCAGTCGTTAGCCCGTCCCATCCCCGTCTTGAAGAAAGTTTCTTACTGGTGCCTATTAAATCAAACCATGATGCTCAGCACCGATGTTAACTCTGACCTAAGAAGACCTACATCTGTCAAGGAGCAAGAAGTAATCCCATAAAATCCTCAGCTTCCTACTTAAGATCAGAGGCTAGTTATCCTTTTGCCTTCTGCCCCGAAAGCTCACTAAGACAGGGATCAATGCAATAATTGCTTCTTTGGGGACTCGAGGAATGAATAGCTAAAGTAGCTCAGCTTTGTAGTCCTGCACCTGCTCAGTGGCAGGTCTTCTCTCCCTTTCCAAAGGCTGCAACCTGGCCCCAATGGGGACTCTTGTTCTTGCTCCCAGTGAGACACCTTGCTCCCAGTTTACAGCCCACTGCCCAGAATAATCATATAGCAGGATGGTTCCTCCCTCCCCTCACCCACCACTATTCCTGTCATTCCCAAGCAACAGGGAAAGGACCCTGGCCCAAGCTCATCACATCCCGTACAGTTACACACAGGGGAGTGGAACACAGTCTTCACTGCTTAACCCCGTCTTCCAGCAAGGCCTGCAGCAAGGGTCACTGTGGTTTGTTTTACGTGGCTCTGGGTACCTCTCAAGAGACGAGATGACCTGATGGCTGCTGTTCATCTGGCCAGCCCATAGGGGAAGGGATGGGCTTTATCTTAAGTCTGTCACTACTGTTGAGAAATTGTAATCAGCCAGCTCAGTCATGCCACTAGAGAAGAGACAAATTCTCTGCTCGCCTACCTCCATGGACTTCAGTGCAATTGCACCAGGGGAAAACCCACCCCCTTTGGCCCTCTACGGGCACCACTCCCAGCTGCTGAAGGTACCCGGGACACGCGGTGTCCCCATCCTACACTGTGCACATAGGTCGGAGCAGCCCCCTCCACCCTGCCACTGAAACCTGGGCACTGAAACTCCTGCAGAAAGCATGTTTGGGGAAAATTGCCTCCAGAGCTGCATCAGCGACACGAGCTGGTGCTCATCCAGGTCTTCGAGTCATTCTGGACCGGTGTCAGGCAAGCTGGAGCTGCATCTGCAGCCCCGGACAGAAGGGAAAGCGGCTGACGGCTGGATGCATGGTCCCCCGCCCCCTTCTCCTCCTTCTCCGCCGTGTGCAGGACACGCTCTCTGCCGGGAGCTGACGGCCCTGCAGCATCCCCCCGCGGCAGCCCGGCCCCGAGAGGTGCGGGCCCCCCTCTATCGCCGGTGCAGGATAGATGGGTGCATCTCAGTACAGGATAGATGGATGCATCTCGGTACAGGATAGATGGGTGCATCTCGGGGCCGGATAGGTGGATGCATCTCGGTGCCGGGAAGGAGTACAGGATAGATGGGTGCATCTCGGTGCAGGATAGGTGGATGCATCTCGGTGCAGGATAGATGGGTGCATGCAGACGAGTCACGCCGGATGCAAAGCTGCTTGGCATTTCTCAAGCCTGTGCTCCGGATTTGTGGAAGGGACTCCCGTTTGGTAGGCAGACGGCACCAGAGGGTTGGTGGGTGGGAAGGTGTCTCCAAACACAGCCTCAGCCACCACCAGCTTTGTCTTGCAGTCAGGGTGTTTCTGCAATATGGAAAACTAACACTGTGGCTCCCCCCTCTCCAAAAGAGCACTTGACAGCCGAAGAAGCAGGTTGGGAGTGCAGTCACAGCCGGTGCTACAAGTAGCACTCATCCCACAAACAGCCTCTCAAAATGCTCTGTGGACTCTGCACATTGCAAACTACTCCATAATGCAGGCACCCCTATGGGAGGATTTGCTGATCAGGCTCCACAACAGGTTGATAGGTGAAGGGTGAGAATGACCTTTTCCACTACAAATCAAAGGCTACATAAGCAGGCAGGAGAACGAGCAGTCCCTTCTGCCAGGGCTGAGCAAGGTGGCTGGAGCTGCAATCAGATGGCAAATGTTCCTGCAGCTTCAGAGCATTTTGGTTTGTACAGAGGAGGAATCATCCTATTGACCTCATTGTGGACCACAGGGTCTCACCACCACAGGACATGTGGTGGCCAAGCCTGCTCACAGATCAAGCCAACAGGTTCCCTGGAGGATTCTGGACACAGTCAAAACCTGCAGCTCATCTCTAGTGCCTGGGAGCAAGGGATGGGATAGAGGCCTGACCAGGGATGGCTTTCTCATAGCAGTACAAGTTGCTGTTCCACACCAAAACCAGCACCTCACTTGAAATGTGGTATTCTCTGACCTGCCCAAAACCAAGGTGGGACTTGCAAGGTGGGGCTGGCTGGCTGAACACAGAGCTGCAGAGGAGTCAGGCCACATGTCTGTATCTGCAAGGAAGCTCCTCTGCCTTATCAGTACTGGAGTTGACCCAGCCTTCCTGGTGCCTGGGTCTTAAGAGCTATCAGCCTCACCATCCTGAGGGTGTGCCTGGTGCAGGTCCTTGCAGAGATAACCCAGCCCTGTGTCAGCAAGTGGTTCTGGAGCCAGTTCTCCCAAGCACCATGATATGCCCCACTTCTTGGCGGGAGCCCTTGGACCAGCAGAGAGCCCCATCGTTAGGGAGATAGGAAGGAGGATGGGTAGAGCAGTGGGGCTGGCCAGGCCTTGCTGCAGGCTGCTTCAATAGAAGAACAATTGCTTATGCTCCACCTAAAGGCCTGTGACTTAATCCTGGGGGACCAACAAGGGGAGATCCAAGATAAACAACATCTGTGCATTCACAAATAGGAAATGGAGTTGCTTTCATGTCCTGAGCCTGTTGATTAACCGGGTTATTGTTTGGCTTGGCTCTTGATGCTCAGTGACTTGGAAAGAAGGTAACTTGTTTGGTTACACTCTAAATTCAAGCATCTTTAAATAGTGCATAGGTTTGAGTTTTGCCTGGAGAAGACTGATGGGAAAAGGTAGCAGAAGAGTGCAGATGGCTATCAGAAAGGAACCTGTGTTTAGTCTGCTTGTGCCAGATGGGAATGGAAAGTTCACTCCCTTGCCAAGTGTTTAAAAGAGGAAATAGGATGTGATATTCTGCCTCCCACTCCTTTCTCTCCCCTGAAACCAGCCCACTGCTCTACTTCCATTTGTTGCAAAAAGGAAAAAAAATGCAGCTTGGCCTACATAAAGCCTTGGAGACAGTTAGAGACACACCTCGTTCCTTTTTAATGTGTTTATTATGTGGAGACGGATGGAACAGTATATTTTTACATGCAGCTGGGTCCAGCACTGCTCAGCACCTGTCTATGAGTCTCTCATATTCATGTGTGTCACAGAAACAAGACTGCAAAGTCCCCAAACCACTGTCTCTGGCAAGGAGATGAACCTCTTCAGTGGAACCATGAGCAGTGGCTCAAGGTTCATGTCAGACACCTTGGCTGACAAACCTATCTGTTGGATGGACCAAAACTTCTTGCCTGAAACTCCCATGATTTCCCCTGGTTAATAAATCCAGGTCTGCCCTGAACTGTGGCTGCCTGGGGGACTTACAGAGGTGGGGGAGTCTGAGATCCTGCAGGGCTGAAGCTGGTTCAAAGCATTGTTTTAGGGAGTCCCAGGGGTTAACCCAACATTGCCCTATTGACATGAGTGCTGCAGCAGCCTTAGTGATGTGGTGCACCAGTAAACCCTCAGGTTAATCACGGAAATATCTCATGGATGTGGATGACATGAATAACAGAATCACAAAGCAGCCTTGGGCAGAAAGGACGTGATCCAAGACCTCCTGTCCCTACTTGGAGCCAGGCAAAGTTGAGCAGGTTGCTGAGGGGCTGGTCCATATGAGCCATGAGCATTTCCCAGAGCAGAGATCCCACCAGATCCCCAGGTACCAGTTCCAGGGCCTCATCATCCCCATGGTGAATATTTGTCTTTCTAACCAGAACTTTCCCCACTGCAACTTATGCCTGTTGCTTCTTGCTATGTTCCTCCAAGAAGTCTGGCCCCACCTTCACACCCCTACCCCCCATAGGAGACAGATAACAGTAGCTAGGACCCCCTCCCTTTGCTTCTTCCTCTCCAGATAGGACTGACCCACCTCCAACTAACTTTAATCAATGTCCTAATCGCAATAATATCCACCCAGCTGGTCTCGAACACTGGCATTTTGGGAGTGTCCTACAGCTATTGCTGCTGAAGGATAGCTTTGATCACTTATTTCCCCAGATGATTAAAGAATATCTGTCTGAACCTTTTCACAGAGGTGAATGATCACTTGTGCTCCAACCCGTCTGTGTGCACCCAGAAATGAGGTGGTGACTGAGCAGAGCATCCCCGTATGTAACAGCAGGGCTATCAGGAGAAAAGCAAGCATGGATTTTATCCCATCTTCCCGTACAGTTTCCAAGCCATCTCACAAAGCACCTGCCTTGTTCACAAAGCCATGGGGTTCACAAAGTCAAGCCTGGTCCCCTGCCTGCCCCTGCCTGGTGTGGGAAGCCACCAGGCAGCTACTTGACTCCAAGGAACCAGAGATTTAATGAGCAGTTTCGGGAATGCTCTCAGCTTTCATGCAAAGCCCTGTGCTGCCTGTGGCACTAATTACTAAATGTTTTCGAAGCCGCTCTCTGTGTGAAACGAGGCTCTTCGTTACAGCAATGCTGCTGTGGGCAGCAGGATGATACTCAGTGGGTGTTGTTCCACCTGGAGCGGGTGTGGATGTTCTTCCTATCTTCTTCTTGGGTGGGAAATAAAGGATAAGGCCTCCCTCTCACCCTGGAGAGAGGTGCTGTCACTTGCCTTGCTAGGAGACAGGCTGTCCTGCCTCTGGTCTGGGAGGGTGCAAGGCTCCCCAGCATGGGGTGCAAGGGAAGGGAGCAGAAATAGGCCTGCCCAGGACATGTGTGAGGACCTGCCTCAGACAGGCAGGAAATCCAAATGAAGACTGGTGAGACCAGTTTAGTTGAGACAGGATCCCAGGACAGGAGTGAAGAAGGAAAGACAGTGAAGCAAGCTGGCTGGGTGACTGGGACCTGACTGGCAAGAAAGGAGAGCCATGGAGTTAGGACAGGGCTGGGTTCACATGGGGACAGCTGTGGGAGAAATGCTTGGGTAGTGCTGGCCTTTTTTGCAAAAGAGGTGCCATAGGGAATGGCCACCCAAAGGTCAGTGTGACCCCCTGCGAATGCCTGCCCCCAGCAAAGGCATGGCATAGGCAGGCAGGAGGCAGGCTGTACTCCCTGTCTGACAAATGGCCAGCCAGGTTCCCATCCTTGCTGTCTTTCCTTGTCTGTAAAAGGCAGGGAGAAGTGCTTATCTGCATCCAGGGTGGTACAGTGCAAGACCTAGGTTTTTCTAAGCAAGGCTCCCCAGATCATGGCCCCCTTGAAGCTGCTGGATGGTCCATAATGTCCCAACAATGCACAGCCTGGGAGGGTCTCACTCCCTAGCTGCACACCTTGCTCTCAGGTACAGAAAGGTAAAGTCTCTTAAGTTGCTCTGGGCTCCTGAAAGGTGAAGTCCTGGTTGAAGAGACCTCACAAGTCATTTGACAAGCTGCATTGGAAATGCAGCAAGCAGTGGCAGCTGAGCAGTGTGCATCTGGGCACAAGTGGGGGGCCAAGCACATCTCTGCTGCAGGGCTGCTGCTGCCTGCACTTAGGCAGGGAGGGATTTAGCCCTAAGAGTCTTAGTGACGCATCTTGGGAGACTTAGGCTGAGCCTGGCTTGCAGAGACGTGATCCGTGCTGCATTTCCCATGGTCACCTGCCAGTCTGCATTATGTGAGCTGTCACCCACTCCCAGGAACAACACGTGAGCACAGTGGCACAGGGGCTTGGAAGACAAGGAGGGGGGAAACCAGCCCAACTGCTTACTCAGCCCAGTCTTGCACCTGCACTGAGGCTGCTGAGACAGGACATCGGGCTGGCCCCAAAGGACAAAATCCACTGCTTGCAGCTGGCAGGGAACCAGCAGCTAGTTTACCTTTGCTTTAACTGGAAAGAGGGGATGCTCAGGGACCCTACATCTCTCAGTCATCAACAGGAGAATCCTTCCTGCTGCCTTGGAGGGGTCAGCATTTAGGATGGGGAAGAGCCAGGACTGTGGTTGCTGAACACTGGCTCCTGTTTGACCCATACATGCAAGAATTGCAGTATGAGTCACTGCAAACAAAGTTGCAAAGATTAAGGCATGATTTAATGACATTATTTTTAATGGCAATCCCAACCATAGGTGTATTTTTGTACCTTGGGAAAATAAGGAAAGGAAAGAAAGTAAATGTCTTACTTTGACTTGCAGAAAGACAGCCCCAGGGCAGGCACGAGCACTGGGAGAAAGGAGCAACCTGGTGGCATGTACAGGACTGGCATGTACAGAGTCCACCCACCCCAAGAATTGACCTAACTTTGGTGGTCATGTTCAGCCAAGATGAAAGTTGAAATAAGGCCAGCTGTAATACCCAAGAAACCAGGCCATTCTCAGGACTCAGGACAATCAGGACCCATTAAAAAGCATCTGCCAGACTGATGTCCTGAGGATTTAATTATCTTGCTTAGCTAGAAGTCATTGGTAAGGACTGATCTGTGGCCTGGGGAAGGACATCAAAAGCTGCTGTGTGGAAGCACTGGCACAGGGCAGTTTCAGGTGCAGCAATGTTCATTTTCCAAATTTCTCAGCTCCCAAAGGCTATGGGATGGTGCCTTTGATGGGTAGTGTACTCAGCTTCTTCACCAGAAGACATGGAAACTTAGGAAGAGAAATCTGACAATCTTGGGAGTCACAGGTGAAGTGCTTGAAGTACTCAGTATGTGACAGGGCACAACTAATAAGCAGCAAAGAGGACACCATAGAAATGTCTGCTGCTATTTGCCTCTTTCTTCAGCATTCATCTTTCGACTATTGCAAAGCCACAATTGGGAATGAACTTGTTGCAAGAGTTCCCAGATCTAATTGAGCTCTCTCAAAATGAAACCCTTTATAACAACCTTTTGCAAGGACAAAACACGATATACTGTCTCCTCTGGTACAGCCAAGAATATGCTCTCCTGGGGCCTGATGTGCCCTGCTGCAGCACACTGTGATAAGCAACAAACCCGAGACAAGGTCCTTGCTCCAGCAGGTGAATGGTTAAGCAGCTTTAACTCAATCCTAAGGATATCAATAGGAATTTTAAGATCTCTTCATCAGGAGTCCTGGAATGCAGAACTCAGGTCTGGCAGCAGGAAATATTGTTAGTAGAGAGGAACCAGAGTGGGCTGTTAGGAAGAAGATGTTTTTATTTCCAATGTATATGACTTGCCAAAGGTAGTGAGATCCCTAGCCCAGTCCCTAACTGGAGTGCATCTAATGGGACCTCTATTTTCTTTTTTTAATCAATGAGGCACACTATCTGCCCTGCCTCTTGGCAAGCCAGACAAAAATGCTCACATTACAGCAGTGGAAGCATAGAAGGCCAGATCCAGACCTTGGCTCATATTTTGAACCTCTTGCTCGACCCCTCACCTGAACAGCTAGACATGAGTGGCATCTTAGGATTTCTTCATGTATTTTTGGAATAGAAGTCTCCTAGCTGTCTAGAAATCATCATCTGGGGCAAGAGCACATGATATCAAAGTCACGAGCTGACCCTGGGTGACACTTAGTCATCTCTGGCTAGTATAGGAATAGTGCTTAGGGTCATGGTAGGACCAATCATTCATCCACTAAAAAAGTTGGTTTAGACTAAAGGAGAATGTTTGCAAATGTCACCCTAAGTCAGCAGACAGTCACAGCAACGCTGCAGACAGCAGGGTTAAAACCAAGTACAAAGAAGACCTGGCTGGCTTCAGACTTCTTTTGGGGAAGATTTTTTCATTTTGCAGAGAAAACCAAACTACCACAAACATTCACTTCAGATTGATCTAATAAGGACCCAGTTGACAATCTTTCTGATTTGATTAATAGGAAGAAGAATTTCTTATTTGTACAGTTTTAATAACAAGCCATTAAGGAAAAGCCGTGAATTGTGGGTGAGCCATTTCAGGAGGCTCCTGGAGAAGGGAGAAGTGTCCCAGCCTGACCTGCGGTGGCTGCAGCACCATGAGCTCAGTGGATGTCCCCAAGACTCATTGAAGTGCTTGCTCATCCTGCTGCCCAAGCCCTGCATGCTGCAGGTGGATGGCACCCCTCATGGATTTAGGGGTGCTGCCAAGAGCATCTGCATCATCAAAAAAGTCTTCATTGCAGCAGGCTTTACAAGAAAGACCAGAGTCAGCATGGAGCATTTGGAGTGGGAATAGAAAGACTTGCAGCACTCTTTTACTAATAAAATTGTTTTTAAATGTTGAAATGTTTCTAGAATAAAAAAAGGCCACTATGTAGAACCGGCCAAAACCATGTGATAATATAACAGGAACTCATCTGCCTTGTTTTATGGCCTCCTGGCCTACACCCTCAGCAGACAAAGCCCAACACCACATAACCTGTCTCATGTCCAAAGAGGTCACAATTTGCAAATGCAAAGGGATTTGGCAGAAGCTGTGTTGCAGAGTAACTTTTTAGAACAGCAATTTGTTTTTGGAAATGGTGAGGAAGCAATGTTATAAAGTAATAGCTTTCATGACCTTAAGTGTATCTAAGTTAAGGTTAAGTGTACCATCCAACACGGAGTTGTTCAAAGCCAGGCTGGATGAGGTCTGGAGCAACCTGATCTAGTGAGGAGGTGTTGGGACTAGATGATCTGTAAGGTCCATTCCAACCCCTAGAATACCATGATTCTATGGAAATTCTATGCTTCTAAACCCAAACCTGACTTTACCCAAGGGCCAAAAGCTTTGAGTGTTCTTTGTTATGACCAGACGTTGCTGATAGTTGTTCCTCTCCTCTGATACAGACTTTTCCATGCTTCAGCTGGAAAAATGAGCCCATCCGGCTGGGGCGAGTGACCTACCAGGGATTTTTGCGTTGTCGCCCACCAGGAGAAGGGGCAGAGCCGGTGGAGGGGTGGAGAGCCCGTGCCGGGATGTGGGAGCCGTGCC
>NW_008666017.1:0-1251 GCF_000695815.1 Acanthisitta chloris
CTTTTGCCTAGGCCAGGTGTACACATCCATCACACCTTTATTCTGTCTTCTTATTCCATCCATCCATCATCTAGTTCCTGCCCAGTGAGCATGTCCCATACATCTTGTCTAAAACACACAGTCTCCCCTTTCTAGCCCAGTAATCACATGTTCTATACATCTGGTTTTAATTATTATCCAAAACATACCCCCCCATTTCTAGCCCAGCTGCCGTGTCCTATACAATTTGTCTGAAAGCACAATTCTCTAATACACTTCATTTTAATTATTGTCTAATAAACTCCTCTCTTTCTAGGTTAACCCTTCGGCATCAGAACCGCCGTGTTCCCCATCCCTCCCGGGTGGTAGCTGGGACAGAACTCCCTGCCCAGAAGGGATGGCCCTTCTGGGTGGGAGGTGGAACTGAACCCGGGCGGGAGCTGGGACCAAATCCGCATTCCCCATCCTTCCTGGTCAGGAGCTGGGAACGAACCCACGTTCCCCATCCCTTCTGGATGGGAGCTGGGACCGAACCCGAGTTCTCCATCCCTCCCGGGCCGGAGCTGAAACTGAACCCAGGCAGGATCTGGGACCGAACCCGAATTCCCCATCCTTCCTGGGCAGGAGCTGAGACCAAACCCGCGTTCCCCATCCAATCGGGACGGGATCTGGGACAGAACCCGCGTTCCTCATCCCTCCAGGACGGGAGCTGGGACAGAACTCGCATTCCCCATTCTTCTCGGGCAGGAGCTGGGACCGAATCCGGGTTCCCCATCCCTCTAGGACAGAACCTGAATTCTCCACCCCTCCCGGGCGGGAGTTAGAACTGAACCCGGGCGGGAGCGGCGACCGAACCCGAATTCCCCATCCTTCCTGGTCAGGAGCCGGGACTGAACGCGCGTTCCCCATCCCTCCGGGGCGGGAACTGGGACCGAACCCGAATTCCCCATCCTTCCTGGTCAGGAGCTGGGAACGAACCCACGTTCCCCATCCCTTCTGGATGGGAGCTGGGACCGAACTGAACCCGCGTTCCCCATCCCTCCCAGGCGGGAGCTAGAACTGAACCCAGGCGGGATCTAGGACCGAACTCGCATTCCCCATCCAACCGAGACGGGAGCTAGGATTGAATCCACGTTCCTCATCCCTCCGGGACGGGATGTGGGACCGAACACGTGTTCCCAATCCTTCCTGGGCAGGAGCTGGGACCGAATCCGGATTCCCCATCGCTCTGGGGCAGTAGCTGGAACCGACCCCGCGCGCCCCCTGCCGCCC
>NW_008666018.1:0-5994 GCF_000695815.1 Acanthisitta chloris
TACGCGATGGGTTTGTAGGAAGAAGTTGGCTGCTCAGGGGATGGTGCGGTACCCGCAGGGACCCTCTCGCTGCAGGAATCTGCAGCTGCCAATGTCATCGCCCGTGCCCTTCGCATCCCGCGGGGCCGGGGATGATGCAGCGCGGGCATAAAAGGCATCGCGGGCATAAAAACCCTTGGCATGTGCAGGATGCTGATGCAGATGATAACAAGAGTTCACCTCTGTCGCTGTTGCTACCTCTGTCGCTGTTCCTGTGTTACTCCAGATTTCCTAAGATTGTTTCAGAGGTCTTTGGAAATGCAGTTCTAAACGGCCTCAGGCTGCTAAACACAAAAGAATCACTTGCTGAAAATAAATCCTGGTATCGTTTGGCAATATTGCGTTTGCCTAGGTTACTGGGGGAAAGGTTCATTCAGGACAAAATTTCCTGCACTTTACATGCAGGTCTGTAAATTTGAGGATCATTTCTAAAACTTTATAGAAATAATGAAAATCTCTATGTGAACATTGGAATAACATTGAAATGTTACTGCTTTATGTGTCTGTTATAAAAGTATATAGAAATACATGTCTGCAAATTTAAATTAAGCTACAAAATATGCAAGCTGAAAGAACAGAGGAAAAAACGTCTGTGGTAGTTATATAAGAACGGGAAAAATAATCCCTAGAGTAGTAAATTCAATTTGTCATTGAACTAATAACATTTTAACACTTTACCCTTAAGGTTAGGAAAATCCATTATCATGGAAAGAGCCTCTTGATACTAGGTTAGGGGACTAAGTAGAGAAAGGAAAAAAAAAATTGGTCTTTTAAGTCTATGATATTTTATTCCAGGCATTTTGTATCATTCCATGCTATACATGACATGAAGTGGGCCAAAATAGTCTGTCACTTTACTTTGTCAAATTGAAAGTTGCCACATTGCAGCCATAGAGTCCAAAGCATCCCCTCAGTGCCTGGAACTGCCAAGGTTGTGTTGCATCACATGGTGCAATATTGCAATCTTTCCTAGCACCGCAGTACACTGCAGTAGAATGGTTTTAATGCAGATTACCTGGAGATTCTTCAGAGGGTTGGTGTTCCCTCCCTGGAGCATGGAGTGTGCTGCCCTGCTGCAGTGCTGAGCTGCAGGAGACTGCAGGAACAGGAAACTTTTCAGCACCTTTCTCTCTGCCCTGATTTATTGTTTCAGGATGGGATGGTAGAGGGAATGTAGCACAGCAGTAGCTGCACTAAATAGCAGAGAACTGAGAGGGAATAGTTCTTTTCACATCGCTGTAACCAGGCATAGAAATCTTCTGACAGACAAATCCCTAAGGTTAGCTTTTTAGTTTATTGTTTATAGCTTCGCCCTTCTAAGACTTAGAGCTCACTGGTGTCTTGAGGAGAATGTTTTTTCCAAAGGATATAATAAATTTCATGACAGCTGCTTATTTTTTTTCTCTTAAATGCAGAAGAAACTACCCTTTAGTACAAGAAATGCTGACATGCATGATTTTTCAGAGCTGCTGCTTCAGGCTTCTGAGACAACTGTCTCACATGTATACCAATCTGTGCTATGGCTTGCTTTATATTCCTCTCTGCTCTGTGTTTGTTAAACACCAGGTTTGGTAGTGTGGTTAAAATATGACCTCAATGGTGAATAAAGTTTAAGTTGCTGAAGTTATTTCACAGTTAAAATAAGGAAATTATACGTGGGTAGATTTTTTTTTCCCCAAAAACAGGTATAAAGAGAAATCGGGTAGATTTTTGTTCCCCAAAAACAGGTATAAAGAGAAATGAAGTTTTATATGTATAGCACTTTTAATCTAAGCTTCTTTACAGAATGTTTTTCAGGGAACTTTTCATAAATCTCAAGGATGATAAACAGAGAAGAGAAAAGGAATGAAGAGAGAAGGTTAAAACAAAACCTCTCAGCTGAGTTTTGACCCCAGAAGGGGAAACCTGGAGGTGAAGCTAATTCAGAGAAGAGGAAGTAAAAGAAGGTAACTAAGCCTTAAGACTAACAGTGCTAAGAGTGTGTGGAATGGCAAAGGAGGCCAGAAGTTGTTGAGAGGCTGAATTAAGTGTTTTATGATCTAAGAAGGCAGTTGCTGAGCCTGCACTAAGTAAGAGGCACTGCTGCCATTTCAGAGGACACATATTGTGGCCACACTTTTGCAGAGATGTGAGCAGGTGGGACAGAGTGTCCTGCAGGTGCTTCTTTTGATGGGGATCACAGGGACACAGAGCAATGACAAAGCCACAGGCACAGCTGAAGCTTTTGGCTGGAGGCTGGGAAACAACCTTTTATCTGAGCAATGCTGAGGGAGGAGGTGGTGATAAGTACTTGGGCAGAGGGATGAATGAGAAAATCTCTGCTTCAGAGACTCCACAGAAAAGAGGGGACTAGCAAATGTTTGCGAGAGAAATGGGACAGGAGGATGTTTCTGTGGTTGCAGTTAATCTTGAATGCAGTTCACTTATTTTTCCCAAGTTGTGTGAGGAAGGGGAACAGCATGGAAATTACCTCAAACTTCTGGAGTTTCATGGAAAAGTTGAGCAGGGAATGTGCTGGAGCAGCAGCAGTGCTCCTGCAGGGAGACAAGGCAGTATTGACCTGAAATATTCTTCCAGCCAGTTTCTTATGATAACCTGTTCTGACTTTGCAGTCTTGCCCAGCAGAGATACTTCCCTCCCTTCCCCTTGCCCTGCATACAGAACTGCAGTACAATCTATGGAACAGTGTGTATTCCTTGATAATTTGGGTGATGTTCAGCAAAACTTTTAAAAAGAAACTAAAAATCCCAGCAGAGTGCCTTGGGTTAGGATGAAAGGCAAAAGAAAAACTTGCACAAAGGAAATGGGATAAGATTTTTGAGGGCAGAGATCTGCTGACCTCCCCCAGTGTGAGCTGTGGGATTCAAGGGTTCTCCACAACTCTGCCAAGGCTCTTCTCTGCTCCTGCAGACTGAGGCCTTGTGTGGAGCTCACTTTGCAGCTCTAAGGCTCCCTGTATCTGTGAGCTGAAGGAAAAAGGTCACATGTTGGATCTGGTGATGTGCCTATAAGAATAGGAGATGATACATGAAAAGATTTCAGAGGAGCTGCTGAGTAAGTGAAGGGGTAAGATCATCTCCTTGCACTGGTATGTAAATAGGCTTTAAGGACTGTGTTTGTACTAATTAGTTACAATTAAGTCAAATATTCTGCTTAAATGCCTACTTAACTGGTTAGAAGAGTTCTCTAATCATCTAATACTTCTTAACAAAATATTTGGGGTTTTTCTAATCAAACAGGAACCGAAGTAAATACCGTAAAAACCAAAGAAGCACACAAAGTAAATACAGAAAACATCATAGTATCTGAGTGTTAGCAACTCCATTCGATGAAATAATTGACTTTCCCCCTCAATATTCTACTCACAAATAACCTGCTGCCCTCAGTGTGCTTTCCTAGCAGTTTCAACATCATGTATGAGATGCTGTGAGAGTTTCTTTCTCATTTTGGTTGGTGATTAAACCTTATAAAACACATTCTGCAGCAGAGAGAATAACATTTTCCATCTTGATATAGGCTTCTCATTTCAAAACAATCTGTCATGTGAAATGATTTGTTGTAAATTCAGCAAGGTCACTGCAAATCTTTGCTCTGCAGACCTTGGTACATTGCTCCATGCAGTGCTTTGTATGTTGGGAAGGCACACAAGCAATAATTAATTCTCACAATATCTTGGACATTAGGTAAATGTGTGTTATTATTTCAGAGCCTTTGAAAAGAGAAGCTGAATTATAAAGGTTGTATGATTCACCCAGGACCTAACTGTGATTCCAGTGCTGCAGACTAAACTCCTCCTGGACTGGAATATTTTGCATGTGTCCTAGGTGACCACATAAAACCAAATTCTTGCCAGGTTTATATATGCAGGAGCTAATTGTCCTTATTTTGTGGCTTCATCAACTCACACAACTTGCATCTTTGAATTCCCTCTGTTTATTAGGCTGAATGTAAATTTGATGGAGTATGAACCATGCAGTTGTACACTCAATGTTGCTGGAAAAATGCTGGCAGGAATTCTGTGGGCATAAATTGACTTTGCAGACAGAGAGGCTGATCTTGAGCCCAGATGGAAATATACTGCTAAAGCTCCTATGGAGCTGCCTTTTTTTTTTTTTTATTACAGCAGCATTGTGCCCCTTTGTCCTTGGTTAAAATTTGTTCTGTGTTCATTTTTGGCAGTGTTTACTGTAGCAGTTGTCAGTCTGAATGTGGCCTTGCATCCCAGAGGGAATTACACTTCATTAGTGTTTTATGTGTATAACTGGAAGTGGTTTAAGGATTGTTTCAGGCTGATATACAACACTGGTTGTTCCACCCTTATATCCCTTTATAGACTTAGGTTGAACTACACAAAATAAAAAGACATTTCATTTTACAAGGAAGGAAAAAGTAGCTCTAATAAGTTTGGAGGGTTTTGTCCTTGCAGGGAAGATGCCTTGCTGTCAATTCTCCTAAGTGCATGCAGAATTAGTTTCAGTTGAAGTAATATTCCCTGGAGTAAGAGAACAACATATATGTCTCTTTTTCTAGCTCATGACCTTTAATAGTAATGCAGATTTTTTTTTTTGTTCCCCTCCTACCAAAATGCTGCAAAACCAGAGCAGCTGAGGAAGAGCTTTGGAGTAAAAGAGCACTTTGAGCATTAACCAGATATGACTTCTTGTCTATCAGCACTCACCTCTGACAGACAATAAAGACGTATAAGTAGAGACAGTTAAGACGCCTCTAGATTATTAAATACTGACCAAAAATCAAGGCTGGAATTTCCTAGCTGCTTTTTCATGTCTATGCTTTTAGAGTTGAAGGGGAAATGCTACCAATAGTGATGCTTAGGGGCAGCATGAAAGAAAGAACTTCTGCCACTTTGAGAGTGAGGTGCACCCTCTTAGAAACTCTCACATCAGGTTATCAGGGCGTTTTCTTGAGCAAGTCCAATTTGAAAGTACATTAGTTGCATATGGAAAGTATGTCTAATATTTGCTCAGCCTTTTAGGAAAAGGTTATTTGACTGACTGGGCTGTTATATATAGAGCAAGGGCACAGTTTTTGCACCTCAGCACAGAGTTGCATGTAGTCATGCAAATGATGTTGCCTTCCCATAAACAGCTTTTAGACAGAGTAAGTGGATGCATCAGTGGTCTTTAATCTTTACAATTTGGGAGCTGTTAAGATGTGTTGTGTTGGATTACTTAAACCAGATCATGATGAGTATGGCCAAGTGTTGGACTCTACAGAGCCATGCTGATTTGTTTCTCCTTCCAGATATTTAACTGCCTCCAAGTGTTCAGATATATTAACCTGCATGGAAAGAGCTTTCATGTAATTATTCATCCTCCTGTAGCTTAGGTATCTCATCCAGTTCAATAAATAAAGTCATTTTTTGTTGGTCTGCCTATTAATGCATTTTGTTGTGCATGGCATTTGCAAACAAGCAAATGGAAGTGAGTATTAGTTTTCCATCTGTCAGCTGTGAAAGAGCTATTTAATAAAGATACTAATCTGTAATGGAGAATTAAGATCACTTCCTGCATCTTGTTATCTGGCATCTTGTTATCTTTATGTGAACCTTTCACTGAGTGTGGGATTAAAACACAGATAAATATATGTATGTGGTTTACAGCCATGTGATTTATCTAGGCTCCTATTTAAATCCACTTTAATCATCAGGGCCCAGAGAACAATTTGTTTCGCTGAATTTATGTGCTTAGTGCTGTTTGAGGTGCCTGGGGTTAGTAACCACCCTCATAAGCCTGGAAAAGGGTCTAAGCCCTGTGTGAAGTCTGTGCCTGTTGGAAGAGGCAGTTAGAGACCAGGCATAATAATTTATGGTATCTGAGATTGCACCATGCATTTATTTGTAGGTAACTGAATTGAACCCTACAGCATTTGAAAAAAAAAAAAAAAAAAAAAGAAAAAAAAGCTAAATTGTCTCCCAGAAAGCTTTCATTGTTTTAA
>NW_008666018.1:6008-27036 GCF_000695815.1 Acanthisitta chloris
TTGGAGTTGCTCAAGGCTGAGACATCTCCAACAGGATGACAGTGGTGATAAAAGACCTGTGGGAGATTTGCACTCCTGGAGTAGCAGCTGAAGGCCAAGCAGAATAATGCTGGTGATAGACACTTGTGTTTAGGAAGACAAATTGATCCCTAGATCTTCAGTGATTACAGTGAGAACTCAGATATCCAGTGCACCACTGACACCTAAATGTAAACATCTCAATCTAGAACTGAATCCTGTGAAAGCCCAATCAAGATGCTACGTTGCTGCCTTGAAATTTGTTAAAATGAACACCATGTTTGACTGTTAGTAGAAAAAAATATTGGTTAGAATAAAAAGTTTAGTACTTCCAGACATACTAAATAAACCTGCTCAAAAATTCTCTGCTCATCCTTTCCTGTCACAGTGTAACAAATAATATGAATGGTTTGATGCGAAAGTCAGAGCTTTTCCAATAAACTTCTTCAGGCTGCTGATTTAAGCCACAAAGTCCTACAAAATGTTATTTTATACAGCTTCTAGATTGCTAAAACTCCCTGCATGGAGGGCACCACTGTGAAAAATAACAATGGATTCATGAATTCCTTTGCTCACTCAATAGATTTTAGAATGAGGTACAAGGTTTGTGCCAGATTCTCTGTATAATCCTGTCAGTTGTAAATACTGCTGAGCCTTTGAAGTCAAGGAGATGATCTGTGTAAATAAGGCCAGAGATGTTGCTTTGCCATGAATAGCATCACTTCTTAGAAAAGTATCCCAGATTATTTCATAGCTAGTCACACCAGGATAGGGAGCTACAGTCAGGAAGTGACCTGTTGGATGTCAGGAATAAATTCAGATGGTTTTATGGTTCCTGTGGAAGGCAAGTGGGATCATTTCTGTGCATTTATAGTCTTGAGAGTTGCAGCAGTGTTCTGATAGATGCTCCCCCAGATTCCCAGCTGAATTTGGAACACAGAGATACTGATGATTCTGGAAAATCTGTACTCTGTATCTCTCAGCTGAGAGCAGCAGATTTGTGTTTTGGAATAATATCTTCCCATAAAATGACTAAGATCTCGCACTGTAAATCTTTTGAGCAGTGACAACACTTTTGCATTCTTCTGACAGTACCTAATTCCACTGAATTCCTTAGTAAATCTTGCACTGGTGTCAGGGGAATAAGATTAGAACCCACAATAGGGCATATAACATATTTAAATATGGTCATATTCTCCAGCATACATTTGCTGCTGGGAATTTTGAGACTTCAGTGCAGCCCAAGAATTTTACATCACCATTGTATTTAATGTCCTAACATGTTCAATGTAAAATGCCACAGTGTAAGTAACACAAATCAAATCTGTGACTACCTCTTATCATGCTGAATTGAAAATAAATAGTCTTGTACGAGGTAATTTAATTTCAAGACCAGTAAGGGGATTTGGGGGTTTTCTTTTTGCCAAGGAAAAATGGGATTATAGAAGGCTGAACTTAGAGGGCAGATAATATAAAATGTTAGTACATAATAAAGTGCTAACTTTATTATGTGTTGCATTAAGTCTAGAAATATAGCAGAAAATAAACCCCCTTGTATTCCAGCTGGTCCTCAGAAATCAGAGGGGCTGGGAGCTCAATTTCTGATTGGAACCAATATGGCACTATCAGCCTGGTCGAGTTCAATATCAATTTCTGGAGGTTTTCAAGCTGAGACTGGATGTGGCACTTAGTGCCATGGTCTATTAACCACAGTAGGGTTGGACTCGATGATCTTTGAGGTCTCTTCCAACCAAGTTGATTCCATATTTCCTCTGCAGAACTTTAAAATTAAATGGCTCCTTCCTTTTTTATTTCCCTTCTATGAATGACCTAGAAGGGTGAAAAATCACAAATTTGCACTGAAAAGTGCTTCTCCATAAGTAACTAGTGTTTTCAAATGGATAATATAGCAGAATTAAGTAACTTGCAAAACATAAGTGGCTTTCAAAGGAGACACAATTCTGTCTCTGTGGTTAGTAGCTGCACACAGGGTAATGCCTGTGAATGGTTATGTATCTTCCAAATAAACCACTGAACAAAGCATTCAGTGTCAGAAATCTTACTTGATGACTTGCAGAACTGTGTTAGAAAGACTTAAAACAGAGAACCAGACACACTTAACAGACTTCACACTCCATCCTTGTGGCTCCCAATAGCAGAAGGTCTACTGGAATCCATACTACTGTCCAAAATCTATTAAACAATTGAAAAAAACTACAGTGACCCCACAGTCACTGAATAGTCAGTGGAAATAGGCTCTCCCAGACAGTAAGTCATCTGCTGTATTTTAGACACATGTCATAGGGTGAGATGAATCACTTCTCATTCTGCAGTAACTGAGCCAAATGTGGCCAGACAACGTCTCACTTGTAAGACAGTAAAAGTTTGGTAAGGTTAATCCCAGGCCCCAAGGTTTTTTTGTTTGGTTGGGGCTTTTTTTGCTGGTGATACATTATATTTTGCCTTTGATCTGTTTTGGCAAATGAAACATTTTAGAGGGAGGCATCTCCAGCAGTTCTGACTCAGGCAAGGTTCACATTGAGTCCACTGGGAGAATGGGGTGAGAAAACACTGCAGGACTTCTCTTCCAGGAAGTGAACTGTTTTACTGTTCCTTTCCCTCATGATATTTTGCCCTACCTTTCCATTCCCTTTAATCACTGGCTAGAGATGATGCCAGCAGACAGTTAGGTATTATCCCCAGGGCCCATGGATTGTCACAATAAATTCTGTGGAAAGACATAGTTTGATTAATGTCTACTGCAGGAGCTGAAGCCATAGCATAAAGATACCAACAGTCAGCTACTGCACTGTTCCTTTTGTTTGGCAGTGTAATATTTTCATCATTTTACCTGTAACACAAGCAGTTGGGCTGTTGCCCAGGAAAGGGGACCTGGCCAGTTGATGTTGCTGCCCCACAGCTGCTTTTCCTGCCTTGGTCCCTTCCAAAGCAGAAAGAACAACAGGGCTGAGCACAAGCTTTGGAAAGCTTCCAGGAGGCTTTCAGACTCCTGTCAGGAGCTGAAGGAGTGGATTGGCCCCATCCCTCCTCCATGACTACTTGTGAAACCCACTCCTTATTTCTCTCAGCATACTGTGTAACATGTATTTTAACATGGCAGCTGTTAAGACCCTTAATGAAGTCAGTTTAGCTATTTACTAGTACACCCTCCCACCACAGGCAAGAATCTTGGCAGCTCAGAAGAGCTTAATACATGATGTAGACAAACTGCTGAGCTCCAAGTCCTACCATGACTATGGTAGAAATTGTCCTTAGCTTTGAGTGGTGGGATGGATTTTCATGGATGCAGGTGCTTGCCTGGTGTAAAGACTGTGCAAGAGATTTTGTTGTCCATGTGCTTCACAGTGTCTACCAGTGGCACCAGGATGTTATCATGGGCTCTGAACATCCAGAAGTCTTCGTGTCCATTGACTCCATTAGGCTGTTTAACAATGTAGGCAGGTCTGATACCTTCCAAAAGCTGTTGGATGTGCTACCAATGTGCACAGTGTTGGCACAGTGTGTTGTGAATAGGCTCAGTGCTGTGGGGAATCAACACATCTAAACCCCCCATGCTGTGACCAGCCTGTGTATTCAGTGCAGCCCTGGAAATCCCAGGCTGGCTTGCTAACCCTGGACAAGTGCAGACCACAAGAACATCCTGTGGCTCAGAGAATCATAGAATCATAGAGTTTTAGGGGTTGGAATGGACCTTAGAGATCATCCAGTGCCAACCCCCTGCCCTGGGCAGGGACACCTCCTTACTAGATCAGGTTGCTCAAGGCTCATCCAACCTGGCTGTGAACACTGCCAGGGTTGGGGCAGCCACAGCCTCCCTGGGCAACCTGGGACAGTGTCTCACCACCCTCACAGAATATTTGTCTCAATACAAAATGAGAAACGACAGACAGACTACAGGGAGACATTAAAAGAATATAGAGGTCAGTCAATCAGCTGTTAGTCTTAGCACGGTGGCAGCCCTAACTTTGCTGCAATTCTGTTGCTCTTGTGTGGCTTTTAGGAGGGTAATGAAGTAGCTCTCAACTGCCTAGGCCAAAGGGGTAAAGCTCAAAGTACTTAATTTGAGAATTGAAGAACTGTGCTGGGTTGATCAGAGGCAAAAGTTAACATCTTCAAGCCAGATGAGACATGCTAAGCTGACTGGGGTACATACTCAAAAGCATTTTAAAAAAGAAGGAAGAATCATAGAATCATAGAATTTTAGGGGTTGGAATGGACCTTACAGATCACCCAGCCCCAATCCCTGCCCTGGGCAGGGACACCTCCCACCAGAGCAGGTTGCTCAAGGCTCATCCAACCTGGCTGTGAACACTGCCAGGGTTGGGGCAGCCACAGCCTCCCTGGGCAGCCTGTGCCAGTGTCTCACCATCCTCACAGGAAAAAACTTTTTCCTAACATCTAGCCTACATTTCCCCTCCTCCAATTTGAATCCATTACCCCTTGTCCTACCACTGCAGTTCCTAACAATGTTGGTGCCCAAGGTGAGTGCATACACCGACTGGTTTAATCTGGTGTTTTCTTGTTCAGACAAACATGAAGGTTCATTTTGGACCTCACCTGTCTGTAGTGAGGTCAGTGCTGAAACTTTTGCTTCTTTGGGCTCTGCTCAGTCTATGTGTTTATTCATTCGAATCATCCCTGCCTGTGATAGGAGGATCTACCCGACATGGATCAGTGGCAGAATGAGGCCTGCAGTGATTCATGCTAGGCAGAGATATTCAGGCTGCTTCCTTTCCAGAATTTACAAGGGATGGATGTTTCCTGGTCTTTCTAACTCTCTAAAGAAAATTAATGTGCATTCTTGCAAACACTCCTTTGTTCAGTGGGGCAATACATAACAATCCTACTGCCATCACACTCGACACGTTCTGCATAAAACCATGATTTAATACTCCTTTTAATGGGGATTTCCTACTCCACTTGCCTCGTTGTTTCAGTAAACATGTTGACAAGGCTGCAGCTGTCTTTCACAAATTAATAAGCTCACCTCTGTGTGGAAAACAGCTCTGCTGAGGCATAGCACAGACGTGGGGAATAGTGGTGAGCTGAGCTTCAGCAGAGGAACTGACATTGCTTCTTGGAGCACTGCAGCCAGATATTCTCACTTTGACATAATAGCCTGGCGTAATTCTCCTTTTCTAGCTCTGAGTTACCTTTTTGACAGCCTCTGCATGAGGCACTAAATTTGCTTCTGACTGATTGAGGCCAAGTAAATGGCGAATCACACTGTCACATCTGGGAATTCATGAGTTTTTCACTCTGTAAAAGTACTTCACCTCTATGAATTGACCATATGTTTGCTGGAAAGAAGATCAAGGGTTGACAAAATCAGATTTTCTATGTGTTGGTTTTATCTGATTTAAGAATTTTAACATAGGAAATATCTTCTCTGAGTGTAATGGCAGCAATTAAATGAACTGTATTCAGTGTTCAAAGCCAAGTTGGATGAAGCCTTGAGCAAACTGGTCTGGTGGGACGTGTCCCTGCCCAAGGCAAGGGGGATTGGGACTAAATGATCTCTAAGGTCCATTCCAACCCTTAAAATTCTGTGATTCTATGAACTAGTTACATTTCCAGTAGTGTAATAATGTATGTTACAGTTCACACTTTCATCAAAGGCATATCAGCTTAATTAGGAAAAGAAAGCACAACATATGACTTTGCCTGGTATAGAACTTCAGTGCTTTAAAAAGCCCAGAAATGGTCCTTTGCTTTAAAATCATTGTTTTATAAAGCAAATGATTTAGGTATGTATTTGGCTTTGGGTTCTCCTTGTTGCTGTTATCCTTCACAGAGCAGCCCAGCTCTCTCCTAGACCCTCAGCCTGTCATTTCTATTGTACATCAAGTTTTTCACTGCCAAGATGTGTCATACCTCACCCAGTCACTTGTCCTGGGCAGTTCTGGCTTGGTTTTCTGTGGCTGCAATTGTACATCTTTCTGCCCATGAGATGATTAATACATCCCTCCTCAAGAGCATGTAGAGCTAGTACTTTCCTACATCCTAGGGAAAGTTTTTACCTCATCTGTACCTTTTAGTCAGAGGCTGGACTTAAAATGTTGGTTGGGAAAAATGTAGATAGAGATTCCAGCCAGACATAGATTAAGCATAGTAGTAATATGGAGTGAACACTGTTTTCTGTGCATAGTTTTGGAGGCAACTGCCTGAAGTTGAGGTATTGAGCAGAGCATCTCCCATCCTTCAGGGGAGATCTAACTCACTACTTGGCTAGTTTTCACTTTCTTAGTCAGGATGTTTTCATACAAGGTAATTAACAGTATCCAGGGAAAGGAGAGTTGTTTGGGGCTTTTTAAAGCATTCTTGTAACACTCCCATGGCATGACACAGTAACTGTTATTTTTCCTATTACATCCTGCAGGCAGTGTCTGTGTGACCACAAAACCATTTCACAATGAAAAAATTCACACTATTTGATTTTGTAAACGATAATTCGCTGCAAATTGGTGAGACTTCATGGATACAGGACCTGCCCAGTAATGACAATGAGCTAGAAAGACTTCTGAAACCAAATGAGCACGTGCTAGTAAACTGGCCTGTGGGAGAAAGAAAGACAGAAAAGCATCTGGTGAAAGTCGTGTACATGAGTGGTAAGTGCAGTTCCAGAGTATTTGTCTGACATGAAATCCAGTTGTAAGGTATTGTAATCCAGCTGTCTGTGCTTTTGGCCTTGGTTTTGGGGTTTTTTCCCTCACTTCAGATGACCCCCAAGAGCTGGTGGAAATGATGCAAAAGATATTACGAGCAGATGAAATTACCAAGATACAAGTGCTTGGAAAAGGCAAGAGGAAGAGGATAGAAATGATATTCTCAGAAAGTGAGGACAGTGACCTGGATAAAGAACAGGTGAGTTTCTGTCTTTATGTGCCTGACATTGTTAGGCCCATAAAGAAATAAAATAGTCTGTAACTATTGACTCTTCACAATATAATACACAAAACATGGATAGTACAGGCAGGAATAGAGGAATTCTGCACATGGTACCTCAGCACCATGACCTGTCAGAGTCATTTATTAGGCCAATAGATTTTGTCCTTTGCTGTTTAAAGAGTGTTATTCAAGACTTGGATGCTCTATAGCTCCATTACATTTCCTCCCACAAGACAGAAATCTGACCAGTGAATAAAAAAGGGAAGGCACCAGGTTTTCTGAGCTGTGCCTTGTCCTGAGATCTGATGAAATATAGGGAAGAAAAACATAAAACTTAACAAAAAGTTACAAACCTGTGTTTTAAAACTACTAACCATGAATGTCAAGTGCACAGTGAATAGAAGTTTATGGTATACTATGAGATACTGTAATAAAAGGCTTCAGAGGAACACAAAGGCACTATTATGCACTTGTTTACAGGGGAAGATGATGAAACATATAAAAAGAAAGAAATCATTGCAGGCATCTGCTCCTGCCAACATCCTGAGTCATCTTGAAACATCTTTAATTAACAAACAGGTAAACATCCCTCTTCAGCCATTTAAATGTATTGAGAAAAAGCAAAGTGAAATGTATTCGTTGAGCAGGGCATAAGATTTTTGTTTTAGTGAAGTTAGCAGTACTAAAAGCCTTGGAAAATTAGTGATGGAGAACAGAGGCAAAGATACATAACAGTTACATATTACACTGACCTTTCCTTTTTCATTTTTATAGGAATAGTAATAGCTATGTTCAGTAACAACTTCCATTAAAATGCACTGAATCTGTTTATACCATTTCTTTATACCAGAGAATGTTTAGATGTAGCCACATATTTTAATGTTAGTTTCAATGTTTTTATTGTATATGGTTGTTGCTCTAGATAGCATGTTGTTTTGGGATTCTTTTTTTTTCAGAGAGAACCATATCCAGGGAACAACTTTCTGTACAGTGAAAGTAGCAGTGATGATGAGGAGCCTTTATTTCAACTGTCCAAGGTAGAACTGTGTGCCAAAATCAAAAGCCTCAAGAGGAAGCTGACAGACACCATGAGAGAAAACTGCCGCCTCAGGCAATCCCTGGTGATGCTTCAAGGTAAAGTCAGGAGTATTTTGATGAAGAGGAAAGCCTGAAGGTCAGGAAAAGCTGATTTATAAGAGGCCATTTGGATGGCAATTATGGATGCTTAAGCACCTGACACATTCAAGGCCTGCTGGTAGCATCAAAGTCTTTGATACATGGCAACATTTAATTCCAGCAGCACTTACTGTCTTGCTCAGAGGCCATGCAGTCATCGAGTTAGGTGTGGAAAAATCTGTCTAAATCCTGTCAGTTGTTCCCAAGAGAACCTTTCTGAATGCTGTGTACAGCCACTGGCTAAGCTCAAACCCTCCACTGACCAATCCAACTGGAGCTGCAGTGACAGGACAAGGAGCAATGGGTACAAATTGAAGGAGGGGAAATTTTAGATATTAGAAAAATACTTTTCCGGTGAGGGTGGTGAGACACTGTCCCAGGTTGCCCAGGGAGGCTGTGGCTGCCCCAACCCTGGCAGTGTTCACAGCCAGGTTGGATGAGCCTTGAGCAACCTGCTCTGGTGGGAGGTGTCCCTGCCCAGGGTAGAGGGTTAGGACTAGATGATCTCTAAGGTCCATTCCAACCCCTAAAATTTTATGATTCTATTCTAGAAACTGAAGCCAGGTCTTCGTGGGTGGGGACAGCAGAATGACAGGAGAGCATTTGAGTGAACAGAAAAAATGTATGTGGAAGCATCTTTGCTGACTACTTTGAGTATTTCACATTATGACGGGAAGCTAATTGCAAAAAAAAAACCAAACACGTGTATGTAATTAGAGTCTGAAATCTTCTATTACTATTTTACCCCTCCCCTTTCATCTGCTCTCAGTGTTGCCCCAGGCAGTCACTCATTTCGAGGAACTGATAGGGATGGCTGAAGCACTGCTCAAAGGGGGAGTGACATCGTCTATGCCCACTCTGCACCCACATGCTGTTTGGAAGGCTCCTCACAATCCCTCAGCAGACTCCTATGCAGCTGTGCACAGCAACTCCAGCTCACCAGTAACATTGAATGTGGAAGATGAGGAGCAACAGGCTGAAAAACAGGTCAGTTAAAAGACAATCTCAAGCATAAAACTGAAAGCTTTGTACAGTACAAACTTTACTGTTACAGTATAACAAATATAACAAATAAGCATCTGTAAAAATCATTCTGTCATCCTGCTGGTGATGATGTGACTAATGAGCTCCTTTTGTGCAGAAGGTTCTTTCTATGAAAGCAGTTAGGTCCCTAGTCTGCCCCACTTTCATCCTCTGCACTCTCAAAGTGGCTTTGAATTCAGTGGCCTTGCACATCTGTGGCTAAGGGCAGAATGTGGATGCATGAAGAAAATACCAAGAGCCAGGGATAACTTCCAGCCTAAAGGTTTGGATGTCAAGGGGAGTGGTAGTGTTTCAGAGATGATCGAAGGAAAATATCAGCAGTCTGTTTAAACCGTTGATTTGTATGTGGAGACAGATGTGTTTCTGCTCCTGTCCCAGACACTTTCCAGCAGTTAAGTAGAAATACATGGATACAGAGTAAGTAAGTTCTCCTATTCTCTGTAATTATAACAGAACATAATTGAGAAATATGAGGCACAGTCTGTACATGGAAAAAATAAAGATGCAACCAAAAGAATAATTTTAGCTTCTTTACTCACAATTTACATAAACATTCTTATGCACTGAGTCATGCTAATCCAGGCAAATCATCCTCGGGTGTTGTCATGGGGTGCTAAAACAAAGAAGTCTATTAAGAAGTCTGTTAAGAGATTGAGATTCAAATTAGATGTTAGGACAAATGTTTTCCTTGTTAGGGTGTTCAAGCACTGGAATAGGGAATTGCCCAGGGAGGTAGTGGAGTCACCATCCCTGGAGGTGTTTCAGAGGTGTCTGGATCTGGCACTGGAGGATCTGGTTGAGGGTTGAGGGGTTCCAGCAGTGACAGGTTAATGGTTGGACTCGATGATCTTAAAGGTCTCCTCTAACCTTGATGATTCTATGATTCTCTGTTTCTAGGAATTATTAAGCTATGATATTTTGACTGAATATTGCAGTACACAAAATTTGACCTAACATCTCCAAAGAAATGAGAAGACCTAATTTTTCTAAGCATTTTGCCTTGCTTAATAAAGGTAGCTCAAAACTGCCTATTAGGAGAGTTCAAATTCTTAGGCTGTAGCACTGCTGTGTGTAGACGTCACTCTCAAAGTCCAGGACCAGATGTCACAGCTCTTAGGGCATGTCTGCAGGAATATTAGCTTGGGCACAGTGCCATGCTACAGAGGCTGTAGAGAAACCATGCCAGAACTGAAGCACAGCCAGCCTGCATGGAGTGCAAGCAGAAGGATTTCAATATGTCTGAGCATGTCCTGTCCCCACTCCTGAGTAATAAGGATGATCTGGTGCAGGGTTTGCTAGGATGGATGTGATCCTTAATCTGCCCCACACTTGCTTCTGACAAAGAATCAAGCTGTGTGTACAGTTCCTCACACAGGGTGGTATGCAAGTTTGGTGTTGATCTCAAGCACACAGTTTGAAACTGTGGTTTAAAATAGAAAATTAAAGATATATTGCAGCAGCAATCCTATGTGATATTCCTAGAAAACTGCAATTCTTATACCTCTGCTCAATTTTGTCTTCCAGTTCAAGATCGAAAAGTGGCAGATTGCACTTTGCAACAAGAGCAAACCTCAGAAATTTATAAATGACTTGATGCAAGCACTTTATACACATGAATACATGGCTACACACAGCCTGACAGGTGCAAAGTCCTCCTCTTCAAAGGACAAAGCGGCAAAACCAGCCATGAATCAGAATGAAGTCCAGGAAATCATAGGTGATGACTTGTTAACATTACTCCAGGTGGCACTGACTTCCAGAGGGCTCTCTCTGAGGGAGGGGCTGTAACACTTAACAGCTGGTCTATGTTCTTTTTCAAACCATCTGTTGCAAATACTACCAATGAAATGCTAAGGAGTATTTCTATTGTGTGAGTTTTGTGGGGTATGTTTAAGTGCCTACTCGAGCACGGTGATATTATCACTGTTTTTAGCCTTTGAAAGGTTAATCTACAACAGGCAAACTTGGAGCATGATGACAACAGATAAGGGAAGGCAAAAAGAGGACACGCTTGGATCCAATTGAAAATGATGCTTGCTGTGTTCTGAAGTTAGTGAATGTTATGAGTTCTGACATTTTAAATAGAGCTAGAGGCGAAATGAGACAATAAGTACAGAAGACAGGAACAGTGATCAGAGAAGCAAACAAAATTTGTTCTATGCTGGGGTTTCAGGCAGAAAATATTTGGTGCATAGGACAGAGAATAATTTCAGGTGGAAGTAGCAGCTTTAAAGAAAACAGTGTTTTGTGAGCACTTGAACCTGATTTCTACTGGATTCACACCTACAGCTTCATACTCAAACAACATAGCTAAAATTCCTGTACTATAATCCCTCCCCCATTGCTATTCCCTTGGACTTCCCCAGTTTTCTCAGTTCCCTTCCCAGCTTAGCTCCACTTCCTGTACATTGGTCCGGTTTTGTTGAAGTTGGCCAGCGATTTCAAAAGTTATCAGTTGCAAAACCAGTTCTGTTGAAGTTGGCCAGTGATTTCAAAAGTTATCAGTTGCAAAACCTTCTTTTCTTTAAACCTGGCTACAGGAAAAGGCCCAAAGTCAAGAGAGAGAAAGGGAAAGACTGTGTAAGATGGTGAAAATATCTTCAGAGGCAGCAAGACAAGACAATTTCAGGATGACGTATGAGGAAAATGAAAAAGATTTTACGGGATGAGAATGGTTGGACTCAAAGGTCTTGATGGTCTTTTCTAACCTAAGTGATTTCACGATTCTAAATGCTCCTAGTGACTTTTCTAAAGATGGATTCTGGGGAAGGCTCTAGGCAAAAGTGAAAAGGGAAGCAGAAAAGATAATCAGGACATGGAATACAGCATGCTGAGGAGAATTCACCTAGAGAGAAATCAAAGAAAATCTGTTAAGGTAGAAGAGAACACTCTGGAATTCAAGCAGAAATGTGACAACATATCACAAGAGAAAGAGGAAAACTAGAAGGCAGCCTGGGAGTTCTAGGACTGTAGAAAATGAGTTAGTAGATCCAATTATTTAAAGAAGATGGAAACTGTAGGAGTTCAAAATAAAATTAAATGAAAGGGCAAGGAAATCAAGGGGAGGGAAGATGATGGAGAAGAGAGGAACAGGAATAGCATCCTTCATCTTGAGTCCTGTTAGTATTACCTTCAATAAATTCAGCCAAGCAAGACAGAAGGGAAATTTTTAGCAAAAGAGGTATCATCTGCAAATGAAAATTAATGGGGAAAAAAAGTACTATTCAGAGGCAGGAGGACTGACAAGGATAGGAAAAGGACTCTGACCAAGAACTGAACAAAGGGACAGAGGGTTACCAAATGCAAATCACTCACTGCAGGAAGCTCTTGTGGCCCTGGAGTTCCCTTTGAGTCTGCCAAGAGTAGGCACAGCAATATGGAAGGCACAGAGAAAGCAAGAGCTGGCATGTGCAAAATCCGTGAAGGAGTTTGTACAGGCACTGAAGTAACTAAAGCTGAAGCTGAAGTAGCTGGAAATTTAATAGATGCAAGAAATGTATTTTAGATCTCCCATCTCTTGTTTCCCTGATTTGGAGGCCTCATGTATATATCTCCTCTTTATTTTGCAGGAATCACCAAACAGTTGTTTCCAAACACAGATGATGCTTTAATTAGGCGAATGATGGGACAGAAACTGAACAATTGCACCAAGAAGCCAATTTTAAGCAAAGATCTTAACTCAGGTGCTTTTCAGAAACATAGCTTTTGGTAAGTGTTAAAAAAAAAAGTAGCCTACCATGTGTAATTTCATATATTACTCCGTATAAAAAAATTCTAAAAGCAATCTTAAAACTGCCATGAAGATATATATTCATATATGCATTACCAAGTAGGTAATTGATTCTAGACAAGCAGGACATGACTATTAAATACATGCATAGAATACAGAAGTAAACACTTGGAGTTGCTTTGCTCAGTGTGTCCATTTTAGATTTGGCATTATTTGCTTTTTTTACTATTCTCTGGCACTCCAGAGACTAGTCTGGATTCATTTTCATGTCACTTGTTGTGCCCCAATTAACCCACAAGTGAAGATAATCACAGCTCCTTTGTACCTACTGATAAAAGTACTGTAGGAGAGGAGAGTACTTTAGGGACTGGAGCACCTCAGTGATGAGGAAAGGCTGAGGGAGTTGGGGCTGTTCAGTCTTGAGAAGAGATGACTGAGAGGAACCTCATTAATGGATTCAAGTCCATGAACTGAAGTGCCAAGAGGATGATCAGACTCTGCGCAGTGGGGGAAACCAATAAAACAAGAGGAAACAGCAAAAACTGATTGCCCAGGAAGTTCCATCTGAATATGAGGAAGAACTTCTTTCCTGCAGTCACTGAGCACTGAACCCAGAGAGGTCGTGGATTCTCCTCACTGCAGATATTCCAGAACCATCTGGACACAACCCTGAGCCATGAGCTCTGGGCTGGCCCTGCTGGAGTTGGGAGGTTGGACCAGATGACCCTTCGTGGTCCCTTCCAACCTAACTGATTCTGTGAGAGCTAAATTAGTAATCTGTTACTACCAGAAGAGTCTAAACCATTGGGACAGAGGAATTGTTAATTAACCTCCTTATTTATTACAGCCATTCTTACCTTGTGAACAAAACAAAAATTGGGGAACTCATCCTTATTGTCAGTGTACTCAGCCATTTGCACAGTACTATTCCTGCATATACCAAATGTACATACCACAGAATGGCTGAGGTTGGGAGGGACCACTGTAGGTTGGCTAGTCCAACCCTTGCTGCTCAAAGCAGGATCACCTAGGCCAGGATGCTCAGTCATGTACAGTTTGGTTGAGTATCTCCAAAGATGGAGACTCCACCACCTCTCTGGACACCCTGTGCCAGTGCTCGGTCACACTCGCAGTTTCCTGATGTTCAGACAGGACCTCCTGTGCTTCCATTTCTGCCCATTGTCTCTGGTTCTGCCACTGGGCACCACTGAGAAGAGGTTCCATCTTCTTTACACTCTCCCATGCCCTGTGCCAGTGCTCGGTCACACTCGCAGTTTCCTGATGTTCAGACAGGACCTCCTGTGCTTCCATTTCTGCCCATTGTCTCTGGTTCTGCCACTGGGCACCACTGAGAAGAGGTTCCATCTTCTTTACACTCTCCCATGAGACATTCATGCACGTAGATAAGATCTGCTTGAACCTACTTGAAATCATAGAATCATCAAGGTTGGAGGAGACCTCTAAGATCATTGAGTCCAACCATTAACCTGTCACTGCTGGAACCACTAAACCCTAAACCAGATCCTCCAGTGCCACATCCAGATGCCTCTTAAACACCTCCAGGGATGGTGACTGCACCACCTCCCTGGGCAATATCGCAGTGCCTCAACACCCTCACAGGGAAAACATTTCAACCAACAAGCTGTAGATGAACAGTCCCAGCTCTCACAGCCTCTCCTCAGGAACAGGATAAGAGATGAACAAGGTACAGGGCAAGAGATTAAAATCAGGGAGACAGGGAAAACAAACTTGTCCCTTCTTACACTTTGCATATGAACTAACAATTTACTTCCTTCTGGTTCAGTTATCTCACACATGTTTTGCAAAACCATATTAGCAACTGTAAGACACTTCATAATGAAAAGAACCCCAACAACAAAAACTCAAGAACAGCAAACAAAACCACCCCAGGACATTTGACTATGTCACAACAAAATTGTTTGAAAAGCAGCAGTGCTTTGTTTAACTACAATTCCTCTCTAATCCACCTGGTAGTACTCCATGGACCAGTAGTGGTCTATGAATTACTACCTGAGAAACACACTGAGAATATCTGTTGAAAGAATCCACATCCACAGGTTTTCCCCTTTGGAAACAAAAAACAAATGAACCAGCCTGGCTCAAATATAGTTTACTATACTTTTCTCCTTGAGATGAGAAGACTTTGTATAACAAAGATCCACTGTGTTTGCAACATACAGTGTGCAATGATTCACTGTAGTATTTTTCCTTGTCCTTGACACAGACAGGAAAAAAACCAGCACAGAAACACACGCTTTGCCTTCTTTGAAAGTATTAAATATTTTCAATTTAAAAGCTTTATCTTAATCAGCTGGATCCATAAATTTTACTAATTCCTGATTCTTCTTGTGTACACAGTATTCCTGAAGCCTTGGCAGGAGGATCCTGAGCTAGTATTGTAACAATTCTGGGTTGG
The DNA here is from genome assembly GCF_000695815.1 of Acanthisitta chloris. Taxonomy (NCBI): domain Eukaryota; kingdom Metazoa; phylum Chordata; class Aves; order Passeriformes; family Acanthisittidae; genus Acanthisitta; species Acanthisitta chloris. Next base: position 21,323 of record NW_008666018.1, read on the forward strand.
TTTTTAATCCTGCCTATAGACCTTTCAGTTTAAACTTGATACTTTCAAAATGTCTTTCTGTCTGTTACTGCTCAGTGCTTATGTAAAATCAGCCCAACATTCACTGAAACCAATGCAGATATTGCCTGCATAGTCTCTCTGGCTTATTAGAATGCAGTTATAATGGATTCATTTTACATCTATTATGGATTTCCTCACTGTAAAAGCATTTCAGCAACGTGTAAGTAATCAAGATAACAGTGGCGATTCCTTTAACCCAGATGACACATACTCTCTGTGAGAAAACTAAGAGCTCATAATCTCTCTGTTGCTCCTTCAGTTCACTTCCCAGCAATGAAGCACAGAGAGGGGTCAAGAGAAAATTCTGTTTGTGCAGTGCCTTTAGTAACAGCTTGTACACACAAGTTACTAACTTCTAAAACTGGTGATACTGCAGTTTTCATCTCCTCCCTTACTGCTGCTTCTTCCTTGCCCACCTCCTCCATCTTTCCTCAGAATACATTTATGATTCACACAAAGGAATCTGGAGTCAAATCCAACAAAACAGACAAGTCACCATCTCAGATCCGTAAGGCTGAGGTGAAACAAGGAAAAGGGGAATGTATCAACGAAGAAAACTATTTAACTCACTAATAAACAAACTCTGTGTCTTGGAAACTAAGAGCAGAAATTCAGATTAGATGTTAGGAAATTTTTTTCCCTGTTAGGGTGTTCAGGCACTGGAATATTGCCCAGGGAGGTGGTGGAGTCACCATCCCTGGAAGTGTCTGGATTTGGTGCTGGAGGATCTGGTTTAGGGTTTAGTGGTTCCAGCAGTGACAGGTTAATGGTTGGACTTGATGATCTTAGAGGTCTCCTCCAACCTTGATGATTCTATGGTTCTAACAGTAGCAATTGCACATGAAATGTTAATCCCTCAGTTATAAATTGTCTCCACAGTGGTTCAACAGCTGCTTCTCAGGGCATCATCTCTTCGGCTGTTCCTCCCAGTACACAAGACCAGCAGGATGATGATTCACCAGCTGCTAATGCACAACTACAGCAAAGTGACAGCTGCCTGACTCCCTCACCTCCCAGCCCAGAAGGTCAGCAGGAGTGTCTCAAGCCCAGTTCTTCTAAGGTGGAGTCTCAGCTCACCAGCAGCTCACCAGCACCCTCTCCCAACCAGGGCTGCAGACAGGATCTCAGGAATTCAGACAAGGAATAACAGAAGGTATTTCATACCCGTTCACATTCTCGACAGACAATAAGAAGTAGTGTAAAATAAAAAAGAAATCATATACAGATGGTACTAGATATATGGTACTGTTCAACAAAGGACAGAGACAAAAGCCTGAGAACTTTGTTTCTCAAATAAATTAAAATCCCACAGTCTAGAAAGAAAAAAAAAGGCATATTAATATCTTTGGATTTAAGATATTATTAGATATATGCATGTTATGCAGTAATTAAAAAATATAAACCTGTTCTGAAGAATACGAGTAGAGTTCCCCTTAGTTAGAAGAAAACATTATATAAAGTAATACCAAAAGAATATATATGAGGAACCTTAATCCCTTTGCTTTCACCTTGGCAGCTGAGGGAAAACTGCTTAACTGATCAGAGGAAGCTATTGCATATTAATGCCAAAAAAAAAAAAAAAAGATATGGTGGTATGAAAAGAGAATAGAAAAACCTCCTAGTGAAAGGAAGACTGTGGCCAGCACAGGGCTAGAAGGCATAGGGCTAGAAAGCACAGGGCCATGTGAGCAGAGAAGAAATAAAATAGATATTTAAGGATGCTATTAATGTGGGAAGAAGAAAACATTCATAGGGCAATGAAAATGCAACTCTCAAGGCATCCACAGCAAAGAAACAGCTCATTTTTAACCTCTGAAAGTTGGAAAGGCAGAGGAAGAAGCCAAATTCCCTTCTAGCTCAGGGAAGAGGCCTCCAGGATAGCCTGTTTGGTTGTGGAGGCTGTGGCTTCCTTTACAAGGCTTCTGCTGGTTTGGCAGCTCTCAATCTCTTCTATATCCTGAACATCAGGTCCATAGGATAGAGCTGCCTGATCCCTCCAGTTGGGAAATGGAGGACACTTCATTAGAAGCAACTAGCCAAGGGCAGAGTTGCCAACTTCTACTCCCTGTGTTTTGATTTTGGGGTGCTTCCACTGGCACAGAGAGAGGGTGGACAGGCAGTGCATTCCTCGTGGGACTGGGACCAGAAAAATCTCAGTAACTGGGCAGTTTCTGTTGAGATCTGACACCACTTGTCCCAGCTGGCAGTCACACACCCCTTATAATTGCCAGAGGAGGAGGAGGAGGCAAGATACATTTTTTTTTCCCTTGCTGACTGATTTCAGGTTTACAGTGTACTGATAGCATAGGAAGGAGAGAACACTTGGATTATAGCTTTCCTGTTTGTGTGTACTTCTCCCAGAACAGAGAGTACTAATAGCTGAGTCTATTTCAAACATGACAAGCAAGACAAACTAAGGAATCAAGATGAAAACAGGAAAACAACATTCAGGAGATCTGAGTTACAGAAATAAATTAGAAATAATATCAGGGTGAACACCAAGAAAAAAATCTGAAGATAAGGTGATTAGCCAAATGTCTCTAAAGGGAAGTGCTGCAAATCTAACTGTTCTAGAACAATGCACTAATCAAACACACTGTGGAGAAGACTTTTATGTCAGCTGGGGTGCAAATTAAGTGATTTGCTATCCTTTTTCATCTCCCATGTCTAACAATTCCTTGTAGGTAGGATCAGGTTGAAAGCAGGTATGAAATATGTTAGTTCTATCTCAAGTTATTAACTATCATCTAGAAAGTGTAACAGAAGTATGTTGGCTATTATGTACATTTTGTATATGTAATTGTATGTACAGCATATATAAGAATGTATATAGTTAATCATATTTTTGAAGTGACTTTCTATCAAATAAAATGAAACAATACTAAGTCTTAGTTCTGTTTTGTTGTCCTTACTGTCTTCTGGGCATTTTCTTACATCAGCCTCTGACATACGCAGTTGGGGTTTTTCTCTCACTTGCTTTTTTCTTTCTCTTGTTCTTTAACAACTGTTCTGAAGCAGCTTCTGTAAAGCTTAGCATTTTCAGCTGGGGCAGTAGGTGGCTCACCTTACAAGGGCTCTCTAACCTTAAAGTAGTCACAGCTGATATTGCACAGCTGCAGCTGTTCTGCTGTTTGGGAGGTGCTGGAGCACTTGGGCAGGTACACAGAGCCAAACATGAGCAGCTGCTCTACCACTCACTGGTGCAGCACTGCAGATAGAATCATAGACCATCTAGGTTGGAGGAGACCTCTAAGATCATCAAGTCCAACCATTAACCTGTCACTACTGGAACCCCTAAACCCTAAACCAGATCCTCCAGCACCAGATCCAGATGCCTCTTCAACACTTCCAGGGATGGTGACTGCACCACCTCCCTGGGCAATATTCCAGTGCCTGAACACCCTCACAGGGAAAAGAAAAGTTTTCCTAACATCTAATCTGATTCTCCCCCTGTCACAGCACTGAGCTGGGACCTCCCCAGTGCCCAGTGCAGGGGGATGACACTGCCCTAGTGCTGCTGCCACACTCTGCTGAGCCAGGACAAGGTGCCCTTGGCCTCCTTGGCCACCTGTGCACACTGTTGGCTCCCACTGAGCCACTGTCACCAGCACTGCCAAATCCCTTTCTGTCAACCAACTCTATCACTGTAGTTTGTGCTCTCCTATTCCGCTGACTTGGTAAATTGTCAAAGGAAAACCAGTGGGACTGCCAGCTCACCACAAAGAGTAAAGGAGGACTTTGATGACAGGGTGGAGGATCTGCTCCTTAGCATGGGCCAGGGAGAGAGGTGGGTGTTCTGGATAAAGGGATGTATGCATAAAGAAGCAGGAGAGCAATAGCAGATAAATAGCATGAATCATGGGCATAGGGGTCTGAGTGATGTTTCCTCAATTCTGACAGTGAGGGGAAATGAGGAGAAGGGCAGAAATAAGACAGATCAATAATTGTTTGCATAGGTGGTGCTAGTGACAAGGATTTGAGTTGTATTACCATGGGATACTGCTTGCAGATCACAGTCTGCTTGGGAGAGATGAGATCCACCTTACCAAGCAGGGCAAAGCTATTTTTACCTGCAGGATCACTGACTGCATAAGAAGGGTTTAAATTAAGAATTAAAGGAGAGGGAGAGAATAACCAGCAGCCCTGTGACGGATTGATGGACACAGAGAAAAACAAAGGGCGTGGGGTGATGTGACAGGAGCAGAACACAAAATCAACAAGATGGGGCTTAACACTGCTCACCTTCAGCTCTTTTATGTAAGCAAGGAAATGTCTGCAAGACACCATAATGTGTAATCCCCCAATCCCTTTCTAGGCAGGTGCAGAGTGGCCCTGCTGGAGTAGGGAGGCTGGACCAGATGACCCATTGTAGTCCCTTCCAGCCTAACTGATTCTGTGATTCTGTGACAGGATAGGAAAACAAGCAGAGGAAGTTGCCCTTTATGTAAAAGAGCAGTTGGAGTGCATGGAGCAATACCTGGGGATGGACAAGGAACCAAATCAGAGTTCATGGGGGAGGATTAAAGAGAGGACAGGTAAAGGTGGCATTATAGTAGGTGTCTGCTACAGGCTGCCTGACCAGGAGGAACAAGTGGATGAGGTAGACAGATAGGACCAGCTTCATGTTTGCAGGCCCTGGTCCCCATGGGGGAGATCAGCCATTCAGATATTTGCAGGAGGGACAATACAGCAGGGCATAAGCAACCAGGAGGTGCCTGGAGTGCACTGAGAGACTAGGAGGAGACACAGCTGGGACAGGTGACCCAACCTGACCAAAGGGATATTCCACACCATAGGACATCATGTTCAGTATATAAAGTGGGAGGAAGAAGGAGGAAGGGGGGACATCTGGAGTGATGGTGGTTGTCTTCCCAAGTAACCATGATGTGTGATGGGACCCTGCTGACCTGGAGATGGCTAAACACCTCCTGCCCATGGGAAGTGTTTTGCTTTCCTTGTGTGTGCAGCTTTTGCTTTCCCTATTAAACTGCCTTTATCTCAACCCATGAGGTTTTCTAGCTTTCACCGTTCTGATTCTTTCCTCCATCCCACTGGTGGGGGAGTGAGTGAGGGGCTGCATGGGGCTTGGCTGCTGCCTGGGGTTAAACCACAACACATGGGGAAATCATGTTTACCAACTCGATAAGGTTCTATGACAAACTGATTGCCGATGAGGAGAGTAATGGGCATTGTGCATCTGGACTTCTGGACTGGTATCTGGACTTGGCACTGCCTCCCATAAAACCTTCCCAAAGATGAGGATTCTGGGCTGGGTACACGCACCGACTGACACTGCCTGGCTGAGCACAGCACGCGCTGAGAGGCAGCGGCAGATGCAGCCGGAGAGGAACGTGCTGCCCTGGGAGCACATGTGCTGCTCGGGGAGGTGGTGGATTCACATCCCTGGAGGTTTTCAAGCTGAGACTGGATGTGGCACTTAGTGCCATGGTCTGGTGACCACGGTAGGGTTGGACTTGATGATCTTGGATGTCTCTTCCAACCAGGTTGATTCTATGATTCTATGATGCGATTCTCGGGGATGTCCAGCGCAGCGCCAGGAGCTGGGGGACCTGATCCTTCCATCTCCCCACACTCCTCGATCCTGGAGCCGCCTGAGCTCGGCTCTGGCTCCTGGCGCGGACACTCCCCACGCT
>NW_008666019.1:0-7815 GCF_000695815.1 Acanthisitta chloris
AACGATTGGCCGGCGCGGATCATGTGGGAGAAGCCGGAATCCCGAGTTGTAGCTCTTGGCACTCCTTTTTCGTTTAAAGCGCTCGCTCTTTGCAGCTGCCCGGGGCTCGTTGGCTCCCTGCTTTCATTGCCCTGCGTGCGATCGGGAGCAGCCCCCTGGGGACGGCCGCAGGCAGCCGAGATGCTCAGACAGGTGCCCCGGGCCGCGGGCACAGGCTGCTACTACCTGAACGCGGTGTCCCCCGAGGGGCAGGAGCTGTATTGGCGCTGTGACCAGCCCGCCCGGCGCCCTCCCTACAGAACCAGCAGGATTCTCGCCCGGCACCAGCTGGTGACGAAAATTCAGCAAGGTGAGTCACTGGCAGGAGCACTCCTTAGCCTGGCGCCGGCGAAGAGTCTGCAGGTCCCCTCTTTCGAAAGGGAAACGGGTTTTAATGCCTCCCATTTCAGGCTCTTTTCCTGTCGCTATACTAAACTAATCTGGCTAGAGGCAGAGTTTGAAAGAGCCATTCATACCTTTCTGTTTCTACACATGCGCTGCCAACCAAGAGACAAACACTAGTGCATGATTAGCTATTTAACTAAATTACCTTTTAATCATAAACTGTGTGGTAGCTTAGGTGCTGAAGTTCGTCTGTTCTGACTGGCAGAGCAGTTACTGGCACCAGTACATTTGCTCCAATTGCTACAGGTATAACCTGCCCGTGGTATTGCACAGAGGGAGAATAGATGTTCATCCAGGTAAAAACAAAGCAGAAATCCAGTGCAGTGTTTCCAGCATCCTTTGGAAACAAGTGTGTGTGACTGTCAGAGCATTAGAAAACTTGTCACATACCCTTGACATTAATTGCTGACTTGGCTTTCTACAGCTGCTTAAGCAAGGTATCGAGGCTGTCATTACAAACATATTGATTTGTTTTTTTCTGAATATATATATCTTTGGCAGCAAAGCTAAATGCAAGTTGGCCTCACAACAAATCATTTGGCCTATGCATGCAATTTAAAGTCGTCTTCAGAATGGTCAATGCAAAGACAAGGACTTTAACCAATTGTACAGATTTTTCCAGATTAAAAAGCAAATCAGTACTTAGTTTTGTATTGATCATAGTTTCATATGGCATCCTGTTTCCAAGAATACCAGTTTCCAAAGTGGATGTGGTCCTACATGCAGAAAAATGTCATTTAGAAAAAATAAATTAAGATAACAGTCCCTTTCTTGACAGCTTGCCAAAAGGTACTGGATTCTGCTAACTAGGGCGGGCATAGAGTTAACATCATTTATTGTCATATCTGGCAAATATCAAAGAAATGGGTGTGAGCTTATGACCAGCAGCAGTTAAATGGAGTTAATGACTATTTCTGTGTGTTCCTTTCCAGTAAGATTCTTTATATCTGTGGCTGTCAAACTGGCAGAAGTACAAGGATATGGTGATGAAACTTTTATTCATTTATAAAGAAAACAGTGTATAATTCTTTGGCCAGGTTTAAGAAGATGGAAGCGATAGTTTCTGTGGCAATTAGGAAAATGTGGTTGTTTGGAAGGCATTCTCAGGTGGTGTTTGAAGGATACTGGTCCTCACTGCTGCTCTGATTTCAGGAAGGATATTATGTCATTCTGTGTACCCAGTGTACAGCCTGCATTGAATGGAAAGAAAGGGTAATTTCTTTCACTCCAGGTTTATTTGAAAATGTTTTGGGTGCAGTGCTAGTATTAACTTGGTGTTGAAGCAGCATCAGTTGAGGATATTGTGGATTAACACACCTCTTCTACCGGTCATGGTGTTGTTTTATGTTCCCCCTTGTAACCCATAACCCAGCAGCTGTCTGAGACAGCCAGGGCTGCCAAAGCCACCCAGCAGTGCCAGGACTTTGGAGAGGCTACAGGGTGGGACAGTGAGGAGTTTCAGGGTAGTAACTTTTCTTCTGCATCTTGTCATGTGGATGGTCAGTCTGTGGTGAATGACCTCTGCTCCTCTGCTGCAGCAATGATATTTGTTTAGCGCCTTGATGAGGTGATGTATGTTAAGTTCAGTATATGAAATATTTATGCATTTTGGATCACTAAGATTACATAGTTGCTTCTGTTCATTGGTCATAAACTGGGGACAAGAGCAACTGTCAGTTGTCAATTCATTAACAGTAAGGAAATCATGTGTGCAAATAGACGCTGATGTCGGTGTATGAGTGGGCAGATGCACACCTAATGCAAAACCATAGCCAAGACATATATTTTTTCTGCAGTGCCCCAAGTAATGGCTAATAATTTTGACACGAATACCTGCGTTAGCTAAGTCTAGCTAGTATAACTCAATCTAAAACCTCCAGTTTACACTCTGGATGAAAAACATAGACCCATCAGTCACTCACAAGACTTTCATCAGGTTTTGTTTGGTCAGCATGCCACCCTGTGTGCTTGCCTTGTTCAGATTGCCAGCAGTGTGAGGGCACTGAAGCAGTCTCAGTCCCTGTCCCAGAGGGTACTGTAATATGGTTGGAGGTATCAGCCTGTGCCTTCAGAGGTGTGTTTTACCCCATTGACAAATACTGGAGTGCCACAGAGGAACTTACCAAGAATGTGCTGATAAGTGAATCAGGAGATGCAAGATGACAAGCAAAACTTGCTTTCAGTCATCCAGTTGAGTAAAGCATGTAAATAATTATTTAGTTGCTTGAATTCGTTTGCCCTTGCATCATATGGTTTAAGGCCATTAAGGCAAAATATTTGAACACAGCTACCCCAGTTCTTGTGTTAGCACCTCCCCGATCTAATAATTTGAATTACAGCATATGTAAAAAAAGAGCATCCAGCCTGCATTTTAGTATCACTGGAATGGTGAACCCTGCCTGGTTAATTGCTTTGCTGAAAACAGATCCGCCACATGTTTAAGGGCTAAGCTGCCTTGGGGCTTGTTTGAATACCTGATCTCTACTTCTTACCCAGTAATTTTTCAGTTGCTGGTGTTCAGGCTGGAGGCACCCACAGTAGGAAACACTGAAATTTTTACTTCAGGGATATTTTTTTCCTTAGTGAAAGGCATGATTTGCAAACTCGCAACATATCCAATTTACAATGTATAAAGTAGTCAAAGCTTCCATTCCTGGTTCACTGATGCTGTGTAATACAGAGCGTTGCATACACTGGTGTCTTTTCAGTCATTAACCGTGCGTGCTATTCCAAACTAGGCTAAATTGCTCTGTCACACAATACAGCTTTTCTTCCTCCTTTAAAAACACATTTGCTGAAAAAAGATTTCCTTTGTATTTTCCTTTGATGTTAGTTAAAAATAAACTAAATGAATCATTAGAGGAATTATACTTTTTAATCATTTCTAAAAAGAAAACCACCACAAGGGAAATGACAGGAACTAGACTGTTACTTCCATCAGATCATACTTTGAAAGTCCTAAATATTTGGTTCATGTACACCACCAACTCCTTGAGGCAGAATTATGAGGTGGCATGTGAATGTGAGTAGTAATTATCTGTCTGATATTAAACAGGTATTTTCAAAATGTGATCTTTGTGATGATTCCCCTTCGCCCATAAGCCCGTTAGTTTCCATGCTGAAGGGGACACATGCCTCAGCATAAAAGGAACAGGGTGTAGCATGCTTGGTCTAAGGTGTTTATTCAAACTGTGTATGCAGTAACTGTACGAGAATTCATTAATGATTACTCATGTTTTCTTTAAATAAATAAGGTGGTGACTTTCAAGAATTTATATTACGTGAGTCACAAAGTTGTTATTTCTTTCACAGTGCATGGCTAAATTCAGTGCAGAACAGAAAACATAAGAAGCAGCTGTAGGTAAAAAATAATGACAAATTAAGGCCATACTCTGAAAATGTTAAATTGAAAGCACTGAGTGTGCAGTACAAGTAGAGTGTAAGTCAAGGTGAATGAAGCTACATCTGCCCCAGCATTGCTAGGTGTGTCTGGTAAAGAAATGTTCCCAGTCATCTACTGTAGAATTTGATTCTTAGTCTTCACGTTCAGTAAGAAAGTAATATGAAGAAACAAATGAAAATAAGACAAATTCCTATTCTCAGTGAGTAAATTCCTGCCCCAATGCGTAATGCTCTGTGATTTGTCTCAGTTTATGTCCACAGGCAAGAGCAGTTGAGGAAAATTGTGCGATGGAGCGATCTCAAATCAGACTTTAACTTTCCAAGGAGACTCTCCATTCAACACTCAGCAGATGTTTTATACTCCTATGTGTTGAAAGTTCAGTTTTGATCTTTTATGTGCACTGTTACCTTTTTCTCACTTGGATTTATCTGGCTTGAGTGAGCATTACAGGTACAAACAAATGCACTTTTCTGTCTATAGTCATCCCTTTGGAGTTAGTTCAGCATGTTCAGTTCTGTTTTCTGAGCACAAGTACAGTTTGTGGAAAGTGTTACAGAGGTATGCAAGTGAATTGGCAAAAGTATGTGCAATTTAGGTGACTTAAATTTCAACTGTTAATGTAACAGCAGCTGTCATATACTCTCATTCAAAAGGAGAAGAAGGAAGTCATGTGGGTGAAAATGTTGCAGTCACAGGCTGCATTAAAAAATCCCAGATCAAATTCTTGCTGTGCACACTATAAAATTAAAGACTGTGATTTTGGTCACACATGCAAAGAGGACAAAATATGGTTGTACAGACATCTTGAACCATAGCATTTCTCGTGCTTTGGATGCTAGCCACTCTACCTACACATTTTTAAACCTCTTTGTGTGAACCCAAAAAAGTAAAATATTAGCCAACAAGATTCATCCTTGGTGGTAATGATACAAATTCCCCCAGTACAGGTTATCTTTGACCTGTGCCAGTGACCTATTGCCTTTTGAGCTTGTGAGGTAACTCAGGGCAGTAGTAGTTTACAATTCCTGTTCAATCCCCAGTGCCTCCACTTGTGGTGACTCTGTGCTCCAGCCTAGGCATACAGGAGAGGACAAGACTGGGGCTGGGATGATCTGGAGCTCCAGGAGGAGCACCCTCAGCCACAGAGCTGCCTCGCAGACCTCCACTGGGACATGGTCCATCACCCTCTCCACCATCAGATACGTGTGGGGAAGGTGTGTGCTCACAGCAGAGGGATCTTTGGGTTGATTGTTTCATCTAGTATCTGAAGGTCCTTTAGAAACTGAGACTTTGTGTCATATGAAGCTTGTTCACCATCATCCTTTTTTATTCTGTACTAGTAGTCTGAAGTAGTTGAAGTACTTGTGCGTGAAACTTCAACACAAAGAGTGTGGACATCCCGGGGGGTATTTATAAACTCAAAGTGCCCTGAGGAGTGTATATATATGAAAAAAATAATATTATTGTGAAAGATTACGCTCCAGCTAATTCAAGTCGTAAAAAGTTGTGCTTCGTTAAACAACAGCACGAACAGTATGAAAGGGAGAAACCTTCACTGGAGCCACTACCTGGCAAAGAGGTTCAAAAGCTGAAGTTATCAAGAAATACCTGTGTGGTATGTATCAAGAAGTGGCCTGCATGGTACTGCAGGTTAGATTCAATGATGGTAGTGGCCACTTCCGGCCTTACAGCTTCACAGTCACAAAGTGTCAGTGACACTTCAGCTAACACACTCAGGATGGACACCAAGAAGTAAATCTTGGTTGTTCTTTTAAGTTAGGGGACTTGTGCTCTCAATTCCACTGAAAGGAGGATTTCAGCCAAGGTGAACTCTTAACTTGAGACTGTTTTGGAATTGTTTGTGGTGAAATGAACAGTTGTAGCTGTGCTATGCATCTTCTATAGCACTGTCTTCTATGGAAGATATATATCATGGAGGAGACTGAATTTTCACATTAACCCTATGGTATAATTAGAGTCAGTAATACCAAAAGACATTTAATCCAAGAAATGCAAGATGTATGCTCAATAAATGAGTCATTAGAGTAATAATAAATGGGTTTGGGTTTTTTTGTTTAAATTTAGAAGGGATATGTTACTGCGGTGTATGAAATGCTGCATACCAAGTGAAATAGCAATGACTCACAGAAATAGATTAATTAAGAGAATCTGGTCATAGCACTTTTGTTACTCAGTCTCTTAAGTCTGTATTTATACATAAATCCCTGAAAATACAGTGCAATATTTGTGCCACGAGCACTATGTTAATTTAAAAAATCTGCAGTTTTAGGTTCTAGCCAGATACTATTTTTCTTTCTAGGCAATACATAGTTAGGTACTTGTTATGTATTTCGCTTCAAATGCAAGCTATGAAGTCATTGATAGCATCTTAGCCATAGTCAGTTTTATTTTACTCATATCATACAATATTCTCAGGTTTTTAATTGCACTTAAACAATTATATGAGCTGTTTCATTTAGGGCATCACATACGTTTAGATTAGTGCCTAAGTGCCTAAGGGACTGGGGATACAGGACCTGTGTAGCTAGTTTATTAAACAGTTGCCCCTTGTTGAGTCTGTTACACCTTGTAATAGCTGCTTTTGAAGGTAAAATGATGAGTTACATGGCCTATGAGCTTGATCCAGGACATGCTAGTTGTGTAATTTCTTATTTATACTCATTTTGCAGGTATTTAAATGTGAGCAAGTCAGTGAACCCTCATCTTCATGCCTCATGTTGCCCTTTTTGCTTAAAAACATGTTGAGTTTCCCCCTTCAGGTTCAGTTCAGTGGTTCAGCTGAGCTTACTAGAGCAAATTGTCACACTGACTGCACACCATGATACAGTGGGGGAGAGGAGGGCTTGAGCACCTTGAGCCAGACTATTTAGAAGCTGTTGAAGAGTAGACAGTATGATTCAGAGAACTTGAGAGTATTACGGCTTAGCTGACAAGGATGTGTGTGACTCAGTTTGAAAACATCTTGTGGCTTTCCGTCTCTCGTCTGTTACAGGACTGAGGAGTTTAGTTTTGGTGGGAGAAAACAATCCCTCCATGGCACTTGAGAATACATGGAAGTTTGACCAACATGCACCTGCAGACGAGCAAAGGTTTCTGTCCTTGTGATAAGTTAGGTGAACTCGGAGAAGTAACTTAGTTTAAAATATGGGCTGCACAGTATAACTTAAGTAAATACCATCTGCTAAGCACGGGAGCTGTCTTGCTGGAACATACCAGACGTTTTGCTTCCAAAGTCCTTTGCCAAAGACGGACTCAGCCCTGCAAGTTACTCAGATGAATTTTCTCCTGTACTAAAGGAGCAAAATAATACATCCTAATAATGTCAACTGCTATTGTTGTAATGAGCTAGATATTACAGGCCTTTGGCAATAGTTTTGCTCACTTTTAATCTGATTGTGGTTGGAGGAGGGTCTGTTTGTGTGAGCAGAGTTTTCAGGATTTGGAACCAAAATCTGTGTATATTTAATGTTGCCTCTTTCATTTAGTCCTAATGGCCTAAAGGGTATCTGACTTTTTTCCCCTTAATATGTCACTAGTGTCTTTCATGGTTTGTTTATTTTATTGATTGTGCCATGCTTGTTTCTAATTCTCCATCACTTGAGTGGTTTAGGAGTATGGATAAAAACAGTAATTTCAGACTGGAATCTCTAATTTAATTCTAGCTTTTATTCTCTTTAGTCACAAACACACAGCCACTGACATCCCCCATGCACCAGACCTGCCATTTTCTAGGAGATTTCTCAGCTTACTTCTTGAAATCACATTTTCAGGAATATATGACACCTTCAGCATTAAGGAGTGATGGTACAGCTTTTATTGCTGAATGTGTCCGGAAGCAGGGATGACGGTACAACTTTTACTCCTCTGTAACACTTCCCTGCAAAGAACTGCTGCTTCTCCAAACCCTCCAGCACCTGTTGAAGCCTGTGGTTTTTCTCTAGATCTCT